>NC_043005.1:103879077-103881577 GCF_006345805.1 Octopus sinensis | reverse complement strand
CATTATACTGTGGCCATTATAGGGCACCGCCTTGAAGAATTTTTAGCTGATTGAATATATATATATATATATATATATATATATATATATATATACACACACATATGAAATAAACACAAAGGCAGTAAACCAGTTCTTGATATTTCAGATATTTCATTATGTACATTTCAATTATCAATAATCAATCGAAATGATTTCAGATCCTTTCATCAGATGGAATATATCGAAATATCCATCCGATAAAATGATCTGAAGTATCTGGAATATCGATAACTATTTTCTGATTTTTGCTCATATCAAGTGTATTTGGTCTTGTTACTACGTCATTGCCCGAAACTGTATTCATGTAAGGGAATGCTTGTTTAAAATGAAATTAAACTCTAATTTTCATCATAACCTGATGGGCATTCAACCCATGAATATATGTGTGTATACACACACACACACACACACACACACACATAATATATATATATATATATATATATATATATATATATATATATATATATATATATATATATATATTTGTTTGTCCTTCTCGAGCCATGCCTGGCTCATAAGGGCCGGATTCCCGGTTCCTTGGCGTATAGGTTCCCCACCTGGACGGGACGCCGGTCCGTCGCAGGTGAGCGATATGATGCAGGAGGAAAGAATGAGAGAAAGTTGTGGCGAAAGAGTCACCAGAAGTTCGCCATTACCTTCTGCCTGAGCTGCGTGGGGACTAGGTGTTTCGCTCATAAAAAAACACACATCGCGCGGTCTGAGATTCGAACCCGCGATCCCTCGACCGCGATTCTGCTGCTCTGACCACTAGGCCATGTGCCTCATACGCACACACACACACACACACACACACACACACATATATATATATATATGTGTGTGTGTGTGTGTGTGTGTGTGTGTGTGTGTGTAAATTAGGAAAAAACCCCACCTTTTATCAATTCACTGATGAAAAATTAAATTATACCATTTAGAAAAATTACATATTATTGAAAGATTAAACATAAGATAAAACATATAACAATGATTAAATAATGTGCAGAATAGTAAATAAAACATATATATTTGGTAGAATAACGACACGTGTTTCGTAGCTATATTTAAGAAATTATAATAGTAATAATAACACTAACATCACTTCAAAATAAATATAGCCACTCTTCAGGTTAAAGATAAAAACAATAAAATAATTAATTAGATAAATTAATAAATATATGTAAACAATCTTGTAAAATACGAACAAATATATTCTTATGTAAATAAAAAAAAATAGAACAAAAATAAAATACAATTAATAAAATATTTAATATATATATATATATATATATAATATATATATATATATATATATATATAACTCAACTTGTGTGTCTGTGTGTGTATCGTTGTGTGTGTCTGTGTGTTTAACTTCCCGGCACATCTTCTCCTAGCCAACAAATCGTAGAACCACCAAAAATGGGTCACTTAAAGTTTAGGCGAGTGAAAATTGAACTGCGCTATTTCTGTTCCGAAATTCATCTCGCAAGTGCAAAAATCGATAATGTGTTTGTTTAGGCCTTATCCCATGCATTGAATAGAGAACTTTACTCAGTCAGCTGTTTGGCGTGAACTGTGTTCACCACGCGTGCAAGCATGCGTAAATTGCATGAAAAATAAAAAATCAAGATATAAAAACGAATTGCCGTAAACATTGTAGAAATTCGGCAAAGAAATGAATTTTCAGGATGTAGCCTGGAGGGTTTTTTCGTATTAATCGTTTGGACTTTGTGAACACATACCAATTGTTTTCATAACATGTTTAACGCTTTGAATTAAATGTGACCATTTTGCGTTGAGTCTGCAGTTTGAATCACTTTAGCCAAATTTTAGCAGGCCGGATTTTTAATCACCACGATACATCGCCAGCGACTCCCTGAAACTCTCCCCTGAAATCCCCGTTGAGAAATCTATAGATATAAAACTCAATTTGGGTGTCTGTGTGCTTAACTTTTGGATCTACCAAGTTTCATTATTAAGGATGGAAAGAAGTGTGTAGCAAATCTATATATATAAAACTGTGTGTGGCAGGTTTGGTAGCCTTCAACTAACACTATCTCCTTCGAGACCCTCCAGCGCAAGTTGACCAAAATTGAAAGTATGATAGAAGAAGGCTTGCTCTTCATTCTGTAGAAGATAAAATTCAAATCGGACCATGTTAACACCAAAAATTATTTACATCAAAAAGGTGCTTTTTTTCTATGAAAATCCATATTGTTTACGATTTTTTACTGCTGTGTCACCATTTTTCGGTGTATTTCAACTGGGAAAATGTTCCCTTGAAGGGAATAACAAGTTGCATAATGCAAATTTTTTACTTTTCAAAAATTCCAATTCTAAATAAACATCTAAATAAAATAATCATCTAAATAAAATCTTATACTCATTAAGTAATTTATATTTAAAACCTTAATGTTAAGTAATATACATAATGTAAGTACAAGCTATAAATATTAGA
>NC_043005.1:103851577-103871577 GCF_006345805.1 Octopus sinensis | reverse complement strand
TTCTCTAATACCTAAGCTTATGCAGATATGTAACACACATTCTTGGACTAACTTTTAGCTGTTTTGCAATGTCAGAAGCCTTCGAACCCGATTCGTTTTCCACAATTCTCTTCAAACGGCCGGGACGAGAATCTGTTAATTCTTTTCCTTGCACTATAATTCTGTTAACAGTAGCAAGAGGAATTTGAAGATTTTTGGCAATTTTTCGCTGGCTAAGACCAGCTTTAGATTGCCCACCAATACAACCTCTTTGAATATCTGACAGTTCTGCTGAATTTTTTGTGCGTGGCAAGGTTACTCTTCGCAAATGTTTAATATAATGGCACCTGGAATGAAAAAGAATAATTACATTGTAAATTCTACACCAGTGAAAACATATTAAGACGCTTAGATCAGAAATTTTGAAAATTAAAGGTGTCTATTTACTTCCTGCATGTCTGTATATATATATATATATATATATTTATATGTGTGTGTGTGTGTGTGTGTGTGTGTGGTGTGTGTGTGTGTGTGTGTGTGTGTGTGTGTGTGTGTGTGTGTAAATTAGAAAATTACTATTTGTAAATCTCACAACGAGAGATATTCAGCAACAGTACTTTGAAGAAAAGATTATTTCCCAACATAACATGGCAGTCCTGGTTTAGGATGAATGTTGCTGTAATTTTAGCACCAGGGGACATCGTCTCCAGCTGGCTATACGAAACGATCTGTATCCTTATATTTCCGAACAAGGGAATCTAGCACCCCCACTCAGCTCAAAACAATATCTGTGTATCGCGATCTCCGGGTTATTTCCTTTCATCAGCACAAAATAATTGTTCGGCTATTCCCGTTCGAAATATATAGTTTTCAAAGGGATAACTAGTTACTGATCACTTTGAAACTATATATTTCATTTGAAACTATATCTTTCAAACGAGAATTTGGCAGCGTCACCGCTAGCCGAACAATTATTCTGTGCTGATGAAGGGAAATAACCCGGAAATCGCGATATACAGATATTATTTCTAGCTGAGTGGAGGTGCTAGATTCCCTTGTTCGAAAATATAAGGACACAGATTGTGTCGTATAGCTAGCTGGAGACGATGTCTCCTGGGGCTAAAATTACAGCAACATTCATCCTAAACCAGGACTGCCATGTTATGTTGGGAAATAATCTTTACTCTATATATACATATTCGTACGTGTATTCATATTTAATAGATAGATAAATAGATTGGTAGATAGATAGATATATAGATAGATAGATAGATAGATAGATAGATATGTTTCTTTATTAGCCACACAGGGCTGCACACAGATAGAACAAATTACAAGGTAGAGCTTTTCTTTTGAAGGTTTAAAAAAAAAAAAGAAAAAGGAAGGGGGAGTTTCGATCAAAAGGGATCGTAAAAGGAGAGAAAGAGGACAAAAAAAGAGGGGTTAAAAAAAAGGGGGAGAGGAAAAAAAAAAATTGATCAATAGGGATCGTTATCACAGAAATGTCTATGAAGTGTAAAGGGGAGGACAGGTGAGGTTTACCCGTGGAAAGAAAAGCCTACGGAAAAGACCACGGTAACCTCGGTCAATGGAGTCACATGTTATATTTATTTATTTTTTTTTTTTGCGAATAAGAAACTCTCTGTTTTCAATTTCTGGGTTCATAGGATCATGCTCAAGGTGGCTTCGTCATTCATACATGCCATTCTTGCTACATTCACCCATCTTTTTTTAAAACATTCGCTAGACAAAACTTGCCTCTCTACTCTCACTTTCCTTTTCAAGTGATACTTGAAGAAGTTGATGAGAGATTGACCAGAGAGGAAAGTGTTTGTCTCCAATCCTTTCAGACGCGTCCACCAGATACATTCTTTCGCCATAGCCACAAGGATGATGAAAATAGCTCTTCCTTCCCGTTTGAAGGAAGGAGGCGTGACAATATTGACGATAGACTCAGCTGATAAACCGACTCGTCCCACACGTGACAGCAGTTGTTCGACATAAGCCCACAGGTCGGAAATTGTTGGACACTGCACGAGTGCGTGCAGAACGGTTTCGTCGCTCTGACCGCTCTCGGGCAGGTCGGCCCCGTGTTTCTCGAGCCGTGTCTGTAGAGCTTATCCCGAACGGGTAGTGCTTCTCGGTAGCACTGCCAGGCCAGGATCTCTGGAAGTTGTCCATGGGCCCTGGCCCCGAAAAGTCGTCCTGAACAGGCGGGTCAGGTACTCCTCGTCGACGTCCAGGTTCGCCCCGAGCTCGTCGTCGTACCTCCCCTCCACTAAACTCCTATAGAATGCTTTAGTTGTGTTGAAGTCACTCAAGGTCGACCCAGGACAGGCAGAGTTGCTTGAGAGCAACGCGACACTCGCGGTGCCATTCGCCCTTCCTCGGCCTCTTTTTGATCCACGACTGCAGTTCGGTCATGGAGACGAGCTGCGGAAAGCGTGTGCCTCACAAACGGCGACCACACCTGTTCACCGTCGTCTACATAGAGCCAGAGATGTCGCAGTCTCAGCGCGTGTCTGCGCATCATCAACCACGGCATGCCCAGCCTCCTTTTAACGGGTGTGTTGACAGCAAATGGATCGCCTGACCATCGGGACGCATCTTTCCACAAGAAGCGAAAGAGGATGCGTTGTTGTAGTTTGGTGATGGTAGGGTCGGGACAAGGTACGACGGTCAGGCGGTAGTAGTAGATGACGGACGCGATGTACGTGTTCGCCACCTCCGCTCGACCTTTTAGGGACAGTTTTCCTCTCGGCCCATTGCCGGGCGAGAGTGACCACCCTACTCGTTATCTCGTTCCAGTTCTTCTCCATTTGGAGGTCCGGACCAAACCAGACCCGAGCAACTCAACCGGGGCCGTCGGTCCAGCGTCCCACGACGGAGGCGCTGGTGGTGGACGGCATGGGCTTGCTTCTCCAGGGTGCCTAGTCGCAAGCCCACTGACTTTTCCCGGTTGATTTTCGCTCCTGTCACCGCTTCGTAGTTTTTCAGTGTGTCTCGCCGACCTGCTCGATGTGCTCGTGGCTAGACACTATGACGGTGACGTCGTTCCGGTATACAGACACGCTCGTTCCCGCATCCCAGTTCTCGCGGGATGCCTCTCAAGGTTGCCAGCTTCCGCAATAATGGCTCGTGAGTCAGATAGATAGATAGATAGATAGATAGATAGATAGATAGATAGATAGATAGATAGATAGATAGATAGATAGATATGTTTCTTTATTAGCTAGACTAAGGGCTGCACACAGATAGAACAAATTACAAGGTAGAGCTTTTCTTTTGAAGGTTAAAAAAAAAAAAAAAAAGGAAGGGGGAGTTTCGATCAAAAGGGATCGTAAAAGGGAGGGGAAAGAGGACAAAAAAAAGGGGGTTAAAAAAAAAGAGGGGGAGAGGAAAAAAAAAATGATCAATAGGGATCGTTACCCACAGGAAATGTCAATATGAAGTGTAAAGGGGAGGACAGATGAGGGTTTTACCCGTGGAAAGAAAAGCCTACGGAAAAGACCACGGTAACTCGGTCAATGAAGTCACATGTTATATTTTTTTTTTTTTTTTTGCAAATAAGCAACTCTCTGTATTAATTTTTATGGTTCATAGAATCATAGTCAAGGTGGCTTCTTCATTCATACGTGCCATCCTTGCTACATTCACCCATCTTTTTTTAAAACATTCACTAGACAAAACTTGCCTCTCTACTCTCACTTTCCTCTTCAAGTGATACTTGAAGAAGTTGATGAGAGATTGACCAGAGAGGAAAGTGTTTGTCTCCAATCCTTTAGATTGATAGATAGATAGATAGATAGATAGATAGATAGATAGATAGATAGATTGGTAGATAGATAGATAAATAGATAGATAGATAGATAGATAAATAGATAGATAGATAGATAGATAGATAGATAGATAGATAGATAGATAGATAGATAGATAGATAAATAGATAGATATGTTTCTTTATTAGCCACACAGGGCTGCACACAGATAGAACAAATTACAAGGTAGAGCTTTTCTTTTGGGGGTAAAAAAAAAAAAAAAAAAAAAAGGAGAGTGGGTTTTCGATCATAAAAGGGATCGTAAAAGGAGAGAAAGAGGACAAAAAAAGGAGGTTAAAAAAAAGGGGGAGAGGAAAAAAAAAATTGATCAATAGGGATCGTTATCACAGAAAGTCAATATGAAGTGTAAAGGGGAGGACAGGTGAGGTTTACCCGTGGAAAGGAAAAGCCTACGGAAAAGACCACGTAACCTCGGTCAAATGAAAGTCACATGTTATATTTCTTTTTTTTTTTGTATTAATTTTTACGGTTCATAGAATCATAGTCAAGGTGGCTCGTCATTCATACGTGCCATCCTTGCTACATTCACCCATCTTTTTTAAAACATTCACTAGACAAAACTTGCCTCTCTACTCTCACTTTCCTTTTCAAGTGATACTTGAAGAAGTTGATGAGAGATTGACCAGAGAGGGGAAAGTGTTTGTCTCTAATCCTTTCAGGCGCGTCCACCAGATACATTCTTTCGCCATAGCCACAAGTATGATAAAAATGCTCTTCCTTCCCGTTTGAAAGAAGGAGGCGTGTGACGATATTAACGATTAGACTCGGCTGATAACCGTCACGTCCCCACACGTGACAGCAGTCGTCGACATAGCCCACAGGGGGAAATTGCTGGACACTGCACGATTGCGTGCAGAGCGGTTTCGTCGCTCTGCGCGCATCTCGGCAGCAGGTCGGCCCCGTGTTCTCGAGCCTACCTATAGAGCTTATCCCGACATGGGGTAGCGCTTCTCGGTAGCACCGCCAGGCCAGGGATCTCTGGAAGTGTCCATAGGTCCCGGGCCGAAAGTCGTTTGAAACAGGCGGGTCAGGTATTCCTCGTCGATGCAAGGTTTGCCCGAGCTCGTCGTCGTACCTCCCCTCCACTAATCCCCTATAGAATGCTTTGGTTGTGTTGAAGTCACTCAAGGTCGACCCGGGACGGCAGAGTTGCTTGAGAGCAACGCGACACTCGCGGTGCCATTCGCCCTTCCTCGGCCTCTTTTTGATCCACGACTGTAGTTCTGTCATGGAGACGAGTTGCGGGAATGCGTGCCTCACAAACGGCGACCACACCTGTTCACCGTCGTCTACATAGAGCCGGTGATGTCGCAGTCTCAGCGCGTAGATAGATAGATAGATAGATAGATAGATAGATAGATAGATAGATAGATAGATAGATAGATAGATAAATAGATAGATAGATAGATAGATAGATAGATAGATAGATAGATAGATAGATAGATAGATAGATTGGTAGATAGATAGATAGATAGATAGATAGGTAGATAGGTAGATATAGATAGATAGATAGATAGATAGATAGATAGATAGATAGATAGATAGATAGATAGATGATAGATAAAACCACCTTCCTTAACCACTATTACTGGGAGGGTCATGGAAGTAGAGTCCCCTGGGGGGCATTTCCTCCCTAAGCGTTCTTTAAGAGACAACCGCCATTAGACTTTCTTGTTGGATTCCCAAACATGACCAAGGGAGACTATGGATGTTATCCAACCATCACATTCTTGGTGTACCTCTGGGTTTCCGGCCGGTTCACTCAGCTTAAAGAATCCGCTCTGCGATTCTTTCCAGCGACAATCTAATCACATGTCCGTAATACCGGAACTATGAGTTTTGAAAGTGTGTGTATATGTGTACGTGTTTTTTCAACTGGGGAAATCCGTGAACCTATGCTAGTATAAATTGTACGTTTAAAAACCCTACAGAAAATCCTTGGACGTCTTGAGAAACGTATTATACATAAATATACTCAATAAAAGTATATAAGTAATGGTTTCTATATATTTTCGAAATATTTCAACGTTAAAATTCTAAGTAGGGTTAATTTTGCAGTGAAAAACATGGAAACAATATAAACCAGGATCTAATATTAGTTTTCCTTTTCCTAGCAAGTATGAAGAGTAATACTAGACAAGTTTTAATTTTATTCTAACCACATCAGCAAAAGATATTCTTTCTCTAAAAATGCATAAACAAACGTATTTTATAGTTAAACTATTCCATTTTAACGATTAGTAACTCACCCACGCTGCATCATATGAACTACTGTTCCTCCTGTTGTGTGAGCATTACTCTGTCGTCACTGGAAACTTTAGATCTGTCTATCTCACTACCTATCTATCTGTTTCTTTGGAAATAGGGTGTAAGGAATACTAAAAATCCAATAAACTAGTGATGCTTTGTCTTCAAATATTTATTTAAGACACCTTACTCTCCTGTTTTTCCTTTCCCATTTTCTTTTCTTTTCCTTTTTCCCAAATATGATCTGATTTACAAAACCATCTGAAGTTTAGCAGAATATTCTTCAGCAGTGAATCCGGCTGCTCTACTGTTAAGGAATATTGAAATAAATATTAATGAGACCATTCAATACAGATTTAAATAGATACTTACCATAAATCATAAACACTATCCACATATACATACGTCTATGTTTTAGTATATATAGATACATCAATAAATCTAAACATTCTTATTTTGCAACTTCCCAGCAAACAAGATTCCAGAAAAGTCTTCAGTTTTCTTACTCAGGTTCCAAAACTAATACAAATTGTCCATCCATACATCATCGATCAGTTTCGTGCTTATTGCATCAATCATAAACACGGACGTATAGGGCACATTCGCAGACAAATTTTCATATTTATGTGTATGTTTACATGCATACACAAATACATACATACATGCATTCATATATATTTATATATATATATATATATATCATATATATATATATATATTATATAATATATATATATATATATTATATTATATATATATATTATATATAATATATATATATATAGTTATGTATGTATGTATGTATGTATGTATGTATACACATAGACACGCACACACACAGATATGTGTATATATAGGTGTTTATATAAGTATATGTAATATGTATGTTTATATGTCTGTCGATATCAATGCATATAAGTATATATATGCAAGCATACATACATGCATGCATTCATACATACATACATACACATATATACACGTATGTGTATGTATATGTATGCATGTTTATATGTATATATATGGTTATATATATGTATATATATATTATGCATGTATGTGTATATATATAATACATATATATACGCATTTGTATATATATGTGCGTGTGTGTGTTTGTGAGTATGTGTGTGTGTGTGTATGTGCATATTTGTATGTATGTATGTCTGCTTGTATGTATGCATACACTTGTACGTTTAGCGTGTACGTATGCGTAGACTAGCAATAACCATAGCCGTAGATACAGTAGTTCTGTTTGAATTATGAACCATTCCAGTGTCGTTCGCTGAAACACATGCCGTAACAAGAACCGACGCCTATATTGAAAGAACCATTATTTTTGCAAAGCCAATGTCATAGCATAGAATTTATATTGGAATCGAATTGCTGCCATATCTGCAATGCCTGATTCCAGTTTCTAGCGAATTCTTCCTAACTCGGGGTAAATGATAGAGACAGCTTGTCTCCTTCAAAATGGTAAATTGTGTGAGATGATATTACTAGAATGAGTCCTGCATTAACAATAATTCCTTACTTAGAGACAAGGGCACAGTATTTTTGGCGGTGGAAAAATTCGATAAATCGAAGTACTTCATTTATATTTAATTTATGAATTTCGGAAGAACGAAAAAAAAAAAACAATCTCAGTGGAATTTGAACTCAAGCCGTTAAAGGACTAAATAATGTTCTTAGGCAATTTAGCTGTCATTCTGACGATTCTGCCAAACTTCTGCATTGGTCTGCCGGAGTAACAAAGCATAACATTGCCACAAACTACACATATTTGGTGGAGATAAGTGATTGCCAAAATTTAATGATGGAAATGATGATTGGTGGTGATGGTGACGATGGTGATGCTACTGGTTTGAAAAATACTTGAAGTAAATGTGGTGGGGATGATGGTGATGGAGATAATGGTCTTAACGAGGATTATGATGATAATGTTGGTCTTGGTAGTGCTGTTGGTAATGATTAGGACGATGTGCATCTTTTAAATAATTTTTGTACAAAGATACCAAATACTTTACATTAAAAGATCATAAAACTAATTAGCATGTAATTGTACGAGAACCATGATGGGATGTGTGTGTGTGTGTGTGTGTGTGTGTGTGTGTGTGTGTGTGGAGGCGCAATGGCCCAGTGGTTAGGGCAGCGGACTCGCAGTCGGAGGATTGCGAATTCGATTCCCAGACCGGGCGTTGTGTATATTTATTGGGCGAAAACACCTAAAGCTCCTCCGCGAGGCTCCGGCAGGGGGTGGTGGCGACCCCTGTTGTACTCTTTCGCCCCAACTTTCTCTCACACTCTCTTCTTGTTTCTTGAGTAACGGTGCGATGGACTGGCGTCCCGTCCAGCTGGGGGGAACACATACGCCACAGAAAGTGAGAGAGACCATGTGTGTGTTGTGTGTGTGTTGATATATACACACACATACACACATGCTCTCTCTCACTTTCTCCCCATTCATCACCCTCTTGTACTATCTTATATCTCTCCCCACCACTACACACTCAATAATACTATAAAAATAGTCAAAATTCCTGCAAAACCTTAGATCAATTTGATGACTCCACTAGAATGGACGAAAGCGCTAATTTATGATATATGATGTATAAAAACATGTAACATACTAATAAATATCTGTAAACATAAAACCATCCAGATTTCTGAGTGCCTCATTTCTTCTAATATATATATATATATATATAAAATTCCGAAATGCATTGCGAATAAGCCCGCCATTTTCATAGATATGTAAGGATAAACATTCGTACATGCTACGACGAATTCTACGGTTGGCTGTCGGGTATGCTGTATTGTGTTTTTCCTTACATGTCTTGAGTTCGTTGCACTGAAGAGCATAGAATGCATATTCTGCATTGATTGCGAAATCACAGGTGATATGTAACTAAATTCTATTTTTTAAGTGACTTGCTTTGAAGTTTTGCATTCGGTAAAATTTGTTTATTTTAGTAGTTTTGACTGCAAGAGTCCCTCCTAGCGTGCGGTACCTATGAATAATAGTAGCCTCTATATAATATATATATATATATCGCCATGATAGATCGTTAGCCACTACACACATTTTTCCTCTCCTTGTTTTTTCTGCGTCCTTTTCTGTAGAAGAGCGTAGGCTCGAAACGTAAAAGACTTTTCCTATTCCTGAGCGTTATACTAATACATCTGTTTGTTTTGTACACCACCTGTGTCTCGTCTTTTGTGTTTTTTTCGTAAACTTTCCCTATATATATATTATATATATATATATATATATATATATATATATATATATATATATATATACATACATACATTCACACACACACACATATATGAGATTTTTAGACAGTACTTAAGGTATACAATGTGCTATGTAAGCTTCATTGCATTGTAGTTACGTTCACTCTAAGAGTAAAATTTTTCAAATTTTATTATTCTATATATCTATTCTATGATATATTATAATAATAATATAATATATAATATAATATATAATATAATATAATATAATAATATAATATAATATAATAATATAAATATAATGATATAATTAATATAATATAATATAATATAATATAATATAATATAATTTAATATAATATATGAATCAGTAGATATATAGACCTGTATATATAAGCCCACATTTTTACATTGTCAATGTGTAACAGTATATGATTGCATTTATTGTATTCAAGCTATTTGCTCTTCGGTAAACGAAAAAGCTTTTCCCCACCCTAGAAATAAAGTTTTCGTTAGAATTTAGATGACATTAGGAAGTTGCATTGGTATATAAGTTGTATATGTGTGGTGTATATATGTTGTATACCTGAGTGCGTTTCGATAAATATATATGAACACATGTCTTATATGTATATATGAACACATATATATGAACACATGCCTTAAACATATCTATATCTTTATATATATATATATATATACAGATATCGATAGATAGATAGATAGATAGATAGATAGATAGATAGATACATACATACATACATACATACATACATACATACATACATACATACATACATACATACAAGCATACATACATACTGGAATGCGGCTTACTTCCCAGCCACAGGGTTCCGGGTTCAATCCCACTGCATGACACCTTGGGCAAGTGTCTTCCACTATAGCCTCGAGCCGACCACAATCTTGTGAGTGGATTTGGTAGACGGAAACTCAGCGAAGTCCGTCGTATGTGTGTGTGTGTGTGTGTTTGTTTGTGTTTGCGTGTGTGTGTACGCATGCGCGTCTGTATGTGTATGTATTTGTGTCTGTGTTTGTACCCCATCACTTGACAACCGTTGTTGGTGTGTTTATGTTTGCGTAACGTAGCGGTTCAGCAAAAGAGACCGGTAGAATAAGTACTAGACATACAAAGAATAACTACTGGGGTCGATATCCTCGATTAAAAACCCTTTAAGGCGGTGCTCCAGTATGGCCACAGTGAAATGACTGAAACATGTAAAAGGATAGATAGATAAATAGATAGATGTGTGTGTGTGCATATGTGTGTGTGTGTGTGTGTGTGTCTGTGTGTGTGTGTGTGCAAAACATGTCCGAAGGTTTTTCTCGGGTTTGGTAAATAGATACTGGCGTTTTCGTCTCTTCGTTTTTAAAGTATCTGTTGTTACCACTCTCTCTCTCTCACTCTGTCTTTCTCTCTCTCCCCCTCTCTTCTTCTCTCCCCTCTCTTCCTCTCTCCCCTCTCTCTCTCTTAATTTTAATTTAATAAGATTTTCGAAATTTTTATCAAAGACCCTGGAAGCGTATTCATAGCTAACATCTTTATGGAAATTAATTCTTTCTCTTCCTCCTCTTCCTTCTCCTCCTCCTTAGAAGTGACCAAGATGAATGACTTCATGCTTGCAAAAATATGAACCTTAATTTTTGACCCAGAATATTGGGGAGGAATTCTCAAATGTCCTAACACCCACAATCGGCAAACAAAAGAACAGTTGAGATGCATGAAGTTTGACATAATAAATCCACTTCCTCTCCGGAGCTTTTCTTTTTTTACAGAACTTTGTTTGAGACAATCAACCACATACTCCTCATCGTCATCGTTATCAACAACAACAACAGCATCAACAGCAAGAACGAGAACAGCAGCAGCAGCAGCAGCAGCCACAGCAGCAGTAGCAATAACAACGGCAGCATTATTAGTAATAATCATGGTTTCTTTTTTTATTAATCACTAGGTCAGAAAGTGAGACAAAAATACAAGACGACGTGAAACATAGATCTTACAAATACGTGTAGAGGGAGACGAAGCAGGTGAAAGATGCTATACAATATATAATTGAACAAAGGAAAGTCCGTAAAATTAAGAGTTTTCACAGAAATAATGCGTGTGTGCATGTGCGTGTATGTGTGTGCATGTGTGCGTGTGTGTGTGTGTGTGTGTGTGCGTGTGTGTGTGTGTGCGTGTGTGTGTGTAATAAAACGTGATAATTAACACAAAGTATGTCTTTTGGAAATTAAACTTTGACTTGCATTGACTTTCTGTACATTTCCTTCTTCTATTGTTTAATGGTGGAAATTCAAAAACTTTGCGCGCAGAGTTCTTGAGTTATAGTGAACAAGTGATAATCCACGTGTTCTGGAAAGTTAAGCTTCAAGGTCTTCTTCTCAACATTCTCAAGAGGACGCACATGTGCTGTGGTCTTATGGACTCATGAGGAATTGTATATCTATGGTGATCTCATTTGACCATGGATCACCTAAGCTTACATATGCACTGGCCACCTGTCTCTATTTCGCCACAGAGGTAACTATTATCCAGGCATAAACATCGTTATTGATACATTGGCAGTGATCTTTGTGTATCTCCTTCCTAAAAACTGCAGAACAGGCTTGTGGCCAAGTGTGGCATATTATTTGGGTTCATGCTTTTGTCTTGCCCTCTGTTTTGAAGATGGCACATATAGTATACATATGTCTTCTTTCTCTCACAATAAGATATTTCATTTAATATATCAGCCTAGCTTTCCAACACATGCTTGGTCAGAAAGAGAAAGCCAGCAGTGTGTTTTTATTAGCAAGACAGGTATATGTTACTCTCCTCATCACAGGAGCTTCCATGATACATTGAGAATACTGACGCCACTCCAATGAGCAAAATGTGACCCAACATTCAATCTTTCAGCAAAATTTTCCATATAAGACGACTCTGTTGTCATCGTCGTTGTTGTTGTTGTGGGCAAACGTGTTCTTTATTACACTTCATTTTACTTTTCAGGTGTTATTATCTTTTCCATATTCTGTCCGAAGGTTTTTCTCGGGTTTGGTAAATAGATACTGGCGTTTTCGTCTCTTCGTTTTTAAAGTATCTGTTGTTACCACTCTCTCTCTCTCACTCTGTCTCTTCTCTCCTCTGTCTTTCTCCTCTCCCCCTCTCTTCTTCTCTCCATATGAGTGCTCATTAATTTTTCCTTTACAGCTTATTTTCCATTGCTTGATGGTTCCTTTCCTTGTTAAATGCAATCTTTCTGAGATGCGGATCCAAGGAAACACGAAGCCATCTTTTTTTACTCTTACATTAGATGATAGAATGAAATGGAAATACCGACCTTGTGGTCTAACTCTTGTTAGGATAGACCATCCAACATGTTCAATAAGTGCATCAGTGTGAAATAAAATCCAGAATGAAAATTATGTCGTTCACTTACAGCTGCAGACTATCGACAAATATCGAAACAGAATTTTTAGTGGGTCAGACTGAAATCCGAAGCAGAGAACAGAGAGAAAAGGGAAAACAAAGGAAGAAGTACAAAAAGGACATAAAGAAAAATTACACAAGAAGGGACTACACAATCAATTCCATGTAGCCACAACAGAAGTTGCAGGAAAAAATAGGTGGGATTGGCTGATGAAAGGATCACTAAAAGAAGAGACCGAGAGCACTATACTGGCAGCACAAGTCTAAGCTTTGATCACGAACTGAAGGGTCAACCTTAGGAATGAGCAAGTGTCTCCGCTGTGCCGCATCTGCAATAGAGTGGATGAAACTATTGCCATATCAAACGAACGAATGCCCTAGACTTGCCCAAAACCACTACAAGTTGTGGCGACATGATCAGTTACTGAAAGTGTTACATTGGAAACCACGAAAAGTGGGTGCTAGAGAGAAGCAAGATGTGGTATTAGCACAAACCGCAGGGAGTGACGGAGTCAGAAACTAGAAAAATCCTCTAGGATTTCCCAATCCAAACAGATCAAGTACTAACGCATAACAGACTGGACCCAGTGGGGATGGACAAGGTGCACCACATATGCTATATAGTTGATGCTGCATGCCTCTTTGACCCACCAATAGTCAAGAACGAAGGCGAAAATATAGATACATACAACCCTCAAGTACGAAATAACCCGGCTATTGAATATGAAGGAGAAGATAGTGTCAATCGGAATAGTATCAGAAGGCATCATCAAGAGGAATATAAAGGAAATTGGAATAGAATGCCCAGTAGAACTGTTACAAAAGGTTTGCCTCTTTGGTACGGCCAGAATAATCAAGGAAGTATTAGATAGCTGAAAAGAGCGAATAGCATGGTACCGTACGCTGCAGTTAGAAAGACTGCTACGCATGTAAGATTCCAGGAGTTCCAACAAAACCTACAATAAAGAGAAAATAACAACAACAACAACAACAACAATAATAATAATAACAATAATATAATAACAGGTATGGACTTGACAGAGCAGAAAATGTGGTACGAACATAAACCTAAAAGCATCGTGGAAAATGATAATGCAAAGAACCTATGGGAATTTATGATTCAGTGCGACCATGAGATAGAGAATAGGGAACCACACATAGTGTTGAGAAAGAAAGCAAACGATGCTGAATCATAGATATAGCATACCCAGCTGACAACAAGGTATGCGATAAGGAAGAAAGAAAAGTCGATAGATATAACAGGTTAGCTTGGGAGGCTAAGCAGTTATGGTCGATGAAAAAGGTGGTAGTAGTACCAATAATCGTCGGAACACTGGGAACTGCGAGTAAAAAATCTTGAGAAGTACATGGAATAAATGGGGGCTGCAATAAGGGTGGAGCACTTGCAGAAAACAGCACTGTGGAGGCGCGTGGCTTAGTGGTTAGGGTGTCAGCATCATGATCGTAAGATTGTGGTTTCGGTTCCTGGACCGGGCGATGCGTTGTGTTCTTGAGCAAAACACTTCATTTCACCTTGCTCCAGTCCAATCAGCTGGCAAAAATGAGTAACGCTGCGACGGACTGGCGTCCCGTCCAGCTAGGGAATACATACGCCATAGAAACCGGGAAACCGGGCCCATGAGCTTGGCTAGGCTCTAAAAGGGCAGAGGGGAGGCACATGGCCTAGTGGTTAGAGCAGCGGACTCGCGGTTGAGGGATCGCGGGTTCGAATCTCAGACCGGGTGATGTGTGTGTTTATGAGCGAAACACCTAGGCTCCACGCGGCTCCGGCAGAAGGTAATGGCGAACTTCTTTTGACTCTTTCGCCACAACTTTCTCTCACTCTTTCCTGCATCTTGCAGCTCACCTACGACGGACCGGCGTCCCGTCCAGGTGGGGAATCTATACGCCAAGGAAACCGGGAAACCGGCCCTTATGTGCTAGGCATGGTTCGAGAAAGAACAAACTAACTAGTAGAAAACAGCACTGCTTGGAACAGTTCGAACACTCCGGATGGTGCTCGAAAAATAAGGGGTGTTACCTCAGTTCACTGGTAGAAAACATCAGACACCATAGTACATCTACGTTAGAAGCTGTGCAAAGGTAATAAAATAATAACAATAATAATAATAATAATAATAATAATAATAATAATAATAATAATAATAATAATAATAATAATAGTAATAATTCTTTTTATTGGCCACCTTTATTAACCAATAACAATTCGTTGTAAATTTGAAACAAAACCATCAATTTTAAGGCAGGAGATATTAACGATTACTTCGACCATAGTGTTCAGCTGAAGGATAAAAGGCAAAGTCGAGATGACGAGGAGGAGGAGGGGGAGGGGAGTAGGAGGAGGAACACAAAAAGGAGAAGAAGAAGAAGAAGACGATAAAGAAAAAGACGAAGAAGAAGAAGAAAAAAAGAAGAAGGAGGAGAAGAAGAAGAAGAAGAAGAAGAAGAAGAGGAAGAAGAAGAAGAAGACGATGAAGAAGAAGAAGAAGAAGACGATGAAGAAGAAGAAGAAGACGATGAAGAAGAAGAAGAAGAAGAAGAAGAAGAAGAAGAAGAAGAAGAAGAAGAAGAAGAAGAAGAAGAAGAAGAAGAAGAAGAAGAAGAAGAAGAAGAAGGAGAAGAAGAAGATCTTAATCTCTCTCATCTTTGTTTCATTAAGATTAATTGCTCCTAAAATGGAACTTAAATTTCCTTATTTTTTCTTTCCACCAAACAGGCAGTTAACCTTTCTCTTTGTCGCCACTTTAAAACAGTAATTAGATTTCTTATTACTATCACAATCACATATTCTCTCCAGCATCCTTAATTTCCCTTATCGACTTTATTAGGTCGGGGAGGGGTTACTTTGTTTCATTTTTTCCCCCATTATTTTCGACGTTTTCTTTTTTCATAATCTTTAATTTGAAATTTTTTAGCCTATTCTTCTAACTTGAAAAAATATGATATTAATAATAATAATAATAATAATAATAATAATAATAATAATAATAATAATAATAATAATAATAATAATAATAATAATAATAATATATAATAATAACAACAACAACAACAATAATAAGGATAATAATAATAATAATAATGATGATGATGATGATGATGATGATGATGATTATGATGATTATGATGATGATGACGATGATGGCGATTATGACGATGATGATGGTGATGATGGTGATGATGGTGGTGGCGTTAATTTGTCAAATTTGTCAAATTTGTCAAATTTGTCAAATTTGTTACATTCTAGGACTAGATTTTCCAGTGATTAATGTTCCCTCACCTGCAACCGTCAGTTTTCTGACTATGTTTCAAATACTATTATAACTATTGGTTTGTTTGTTATTATTATTATTATCATTCAGTAGTTTTATTTTTATAGCGTGCTTTCACTACCGAGCGCAGCTCTGTGTGCCTTGGGTATGTGCTGTGATTTGTTGTGATGCTCTGATGCTTATTGTATGGAAAGTGTTCTGCGTAGGATGTGTGCAGTGCCGCCTAGTAGTGCAATTTTCTGTATGTTATATGTGTTTGTAAGTCCTGGCGTTTTTGTTGCGTATTTGTCTGAATATTTTTTTATCATGCCTAATGCACCTACTATGATAGGAATTGTTTCTGTTTTTAGATTCCACATTTATCATTATTATTATTATTATTATTATTATTATTATTATTATTATTATTTATTATTCAGGCGGCGAGCAGGCAGAATCATTAGCACGCTGGACGAAATGCTTACGGTACTTCGCCTGTCGCTGCGTTCTGAGTTGAAATCCCGCCGACTTTGCCTTTCATCCTTTCGGGGTCGATAAATTAAGTACCAGTAAAATACTGGGTCGATTCAATCCAATGGCCCCCTCCCACCAAATTTCAAGCCCAGTGCCTATAGTAGAAAGAATTATTATTGCTATTATTATTATTATTATTATTATTATTATTATTATTATTATTATTATTATTATTATTATTATTATTATTATTGCCTTTGCACAGCTTCTAACGCTGGAGATGTACTACAGTGTCAGCTGTTCCCTATCAGTGAACTAAGGTAACACCTCTTATTTTTCGAGCATCTTCCAGAGTATTCGAGCGGTTCCAAGTAGTGCTGTTTTCTGCAAGTGCTCCACCCTTACTGCAGCCCCTATTTGTTCCACGTACTTTTCGAAATTTTTACTCACTGTTCTTAAGGTTCCGACAATTATTGGTTCTACTGCTACCTTTTTCATCGACCACAACTGCTTAACTTCCCAAGCTAACCTGTCATATCTATCGACTTTTTTCTTCCTTATCGCATACCTTGTTGTCAGCTGGGCATACTATATCTATGATTCGGCATAGTTAACTTTCTTTCTCAATTGAGACTGTCTGGCTTACTATTCTCTATCTCATGGTCGCACTGAATCATAAAATCTCATAGGATCTTTGCATTTCTATTTTCGACGATGCCTTCAGGTTTGTGGTCGTATCAATTTTTTGCACTATCAGTCCATACTTGTTGTCCAATGGACAAGCCTGACTATATTGTCGTGGCGTCTCTTATATTCCTTCTGGGCAAGTAGCGTACATTGGCTGGTAATATGCCATTATTATTATTATTATTATTATTATTATTGTTATTATTATTATTATTATTGTTATTATTATTATTATTATTATTGTTGTTATTATTATTATTATTATTATTATCATCATCATCATCATCATCATCATCATCATCATCATCACGGCCAGGGAAAATACGGAGCGGCATTTCGTTCATGTTTACGCTCTAAGTTTAAATTCCGCCGAGGTCAACTTTGCCTTTCAACCCTTCGAAGTTCGATAAAATTAGTTGCAGTTGAATACTGATGTCAACGTAATAATTTATCATCTCGCCCAAATTTGAAATCTTTATCATTATTATTATTATTATCATTATTCAGTAGTTTTATTTTTATAGCGTGCTTTCACTTCACTACCGAGCGCAGCTCTGTGTGCCTTGGGTATGTGCTGTGATTTGTTGTGATGCTTTGATGGTTATTGTATGGAAAGTGTTCTGCGTAGGATGTGTGCAGTGCCGCCTAGTAGTGCAATTTTCTGTATGTTATATGTGTTTATAAGGCCTGGTGTTTTTGTAATGTATTTGTCTGAATATTTTTTTATCATGCCTAATGCACCTACTATGATAGGAATTGTTTCTGTTTTTAGATTCCACATTCTGGTTACCTCTATTTCCAGGTCTTTGTATTTTGAAAGTTTCTCCATTTCTTTTAGAGACACGTTGTCATCTGCCGGTATTGATACATTAATTAGAAAGCATTTTATTATTATTATTATTATTATTATTATTATTATTATTATTATTATTATTATTATTATTATTATTATTATTATATGTTTGACTTTTGCTTTATATTTGTACAAGTTGGCTCCAAGTCTCACCTAGAGACCTCAAGAGACAATAGGTTGGAAGTTCACGTTGTTGTTATGCCTAGTGTGCCATATATTTGGTTGTTGTTTCTTTTTTTGGTGTTGTACTAGTGGATGTCTAAAAAAAAATTATGTTTGTTTTAAATCTTGAGATTACATAGAAAGTATTTTGCGTAGGATATGAGCAGTTCCCATGAGCACTATCTTTTGAATTTCTGCCATTTTTGGGTTTCCTAGTATCTGAGTTAGGTAGCAATCAGCCCCTTTTGCTATCATTCCCAGGGCACCTAGACAACAGGTATTGTTTTAGTCTTCAGGTTCCACATTTTGCTGATTTCTATTTCAAGATCTTTATATTTGCTCAGTATTTGGTAGGTCTTGACAGATACGTTTATATCGATTGGGACAGTCATATCAATGAGGAGGCATGTTCTTTGTCTGAAGTCTTTCAATATGATGTCTGGCCTATTTGCATCTATCTTTCTGTCAGTTTGAATGGTGAAGTTCCAGAGGAGTGAGATGTGGTCATTTTCAAGCACTGGGGGTGGTTTGTGTTCCCACCAGTTTTTTCATGGGGCAAATCCAGGTTTTTGCAGATTACCCAGTGAATATATTGTGCAGCTCTATCATGCCTGTTGAGATACTCTGTAGGCGCTAGAAGACTGCAATTATTATTATTATCAATATTATTATTAAATTTGTTGTTGTTGTTGTTGTGGTGGTGGTTGTTGTTGTGACTCCCACTGCTGAGGCTACTAATTCTTCCACAAATATTGCTGCTGTCACAATTCCTCCCACTACTATTGAGGTTATTGTACTAAGATTGTACAGGTATGTTCATTATAACTTTTTGACAGAATTTGTCTCAAGATTCCTATGTTTTCCAGTATCGCCGTTTAGCACAGGCCTGCTTACCATCTTCACCAAACTCCTGCCCTCACTAAACTTCTGCATTTTTAAAACCAACTTCTGTATTTCTTTCTGTTTAGCTTTATTAACAAATCTTCGTCATTCGAACTTTCTCCACACCTCGCACCTCTTAAATATTTGTTTCTAATAAATTATCGATTTTTCTTGAATTGTTATTCTAACAAATGTTTAGATCAGTTACCCATAATTAGTTCGATTTTTCTATTATTTTTTTTATGTTTGCAATTCATATATCAATTTCGAAGAAATTATTTCTTCAAACAACATAAAGACAAGAAATAATCCGTATATATTCGGCAATGAAATGCATATATTTCCTACAGCACTTATGACACCATATTTCATTTCAAATATATTTTACTACCGGCAACACCGCGGTGTCATCTACAAGACATATACCATTTAACAATTAAAAGAGGAGACAGATTTAAAAGGAAAGAAGAAAATGTGAGAAGATAAGTGGGTATTTACACTTCATAATGACGCCAACACAATTTTAATTGGAGCTATTAAATAAATAGTTTTCAAATGATACTATTAATTATATCAATTTAATTTAATTTACTTGTGAAAAAGCACTCTGAGAGAGATATGTATTTCCTATATATGTCGTGTACCTATCTCTATTAAGAAGAACAATTAAAATTAGGAAATTATAAAAAGTAAAAACAAAGTAACATACTGATGCCAATTGCTGCACTAATCACGTACCTGCCATGCGTGTTTGTGTATAGCAATTGGAGAGATAGTTGGTGGTGGTGGTGGTGGTGGTGGTGGTGGTGGTAGTAAGGTAAGTGAGTATTTACAATGTGCATGTGTTTGTGTGTGTGAATGTGTGAATTTATGCGTATGCGTGAATATGCTTATGACTGCATGTGCGTGTATATATATATTTATATATATATA
>NC_043005.1:103836577-103846577 GCF_006345805.1 Octopus sinensis | reverse complement strand
TAGGAAATTTCATGGTAAAATATCTATTTTTCTGGAAGTTATAAGGAAACGAATTGCTGGGGCACATTTGTGTATGTATGCCCTTTGCTTTAACATAATACTAAGTTTACATTGTTATTATATATATATGAGTGTGTATGTGTGTGTGTGTGGTGTGTGTGTGTGTGTATGTATATATATCATTTTGATTCGCTTCACTTGCATTTTGTACGTAACAATACTTTAATCTTTGCACATGCAGTTTGTATATCTCCAAAATAGTTTTGACTCCAAAACTATTGTAAGAATATCATGAGAATTTGCCCTGTATTTTATGTTCATAGTATACATATACATCTACACTCATAAATTTATAAATGTGTACACAGTTACAGTGATAAAGGTGTACTCACTCATTAAACGAAATGTGAATGTTCCAATTAAAATCTCTGTTTAATATTATCATAATACAACGGACAGATTTTTCTGGAACTGAGGAACATAGTGTGTATAGTCGTAGCAATTGTTTGTCCAGCAGACGTTGACAGTATATTAAAGATATAAAGAAAAGAAAGACACTCTGTCCAGTCACTACACTCTGGCCGTGGTCAAGATTATTCACGCCAACTGATCCAATATTTCTAGCTGTGAAACTTTATGAATCATATACGCTTAAACTTAACCCGGTTTAATAACATCACCATTAGTGCCAGAGCTGCTTTTACAGAATTCACACAGCACCAAAGTATTCGAAATGAATATTCTCAGTTATCTCGGAAATCTTGATAAGGGATCAAGGGCCCAACTCTTTCTCTTTTGTATAAGCCATAATGAAAGTTAGAGTATATTCACATTTATAAACATCGTGTACTTTATGTTTCGTGAGTTTGTAGTGTTTAATTTAATTTCTTGTGATGGGTATAATCTGGAGTCTATCAGGTTGACTTAATAGATTGATTTGATTTAAAATACATTGGGTACACAGAGACTCCCTTTATATTTCCGACTCACGTTTTATTCAGTATAAATAATTTTCTTACTGTTTGCTATGTGATATTTCAATATCATATTACATTTGAATAAGATATTCAGAACAATAAAATTCCTACTTCGGTCAGCTTCAGATAGCACATACATCCAGAGCCATCTGAAGACGTGGGCACAATGGACACGAATCTAGACATACACTACCATTCTATGTATGCTGTGGAATACATGTAGGTTGTGTATGGAAGGTCTTAGTGCATTACTTTTCTCAAGTAGCCTATACTACAACCAACACTTCAGAGTTCAGAGAAAGCATTATCCCGAATAAAGCACTGTAGTTTAACTTCAAGGACTGTTAGATTCGATCCTTATTTTGTCAGGTAAACTGAGTGTAGACAGATCTATGCGACTTTCTCAAGGGTTCGATTGAACACGTATAACACAAACTTAATCATTGTATACATAACACGCTTAAGTATCGAAACATTAAACCCATGAGGCAATCGTACCAGTCCTCTATTTTCAAAGAAACAATTCTCTCGAGATAGGAACAGGTATAAGGTGTAATAGATTATTGGTGTAATAGATTAGTGACGTAATAGATTATCGGTGTAATTATGATTGTAATTTCCTTTATTCCTCGACTAATCTATTTTCTTTATCGCAAATATTGTATTGATTTCAGCAATAGACAATTTGAAACAGCTGCTTCAGAATGATTGAAACACGTCTTGTTTGAAACACTACAGAAAGCTTAAGGACTCTGTTAGCAGACACGAACAGCATGCTTTTAGTAACCTGCTCGTTCTTAGTGTGCCAGTGAAGGATAGGATATGTACACTATGCAGTCTTAATCCACTTCTTTGTATAAGTAACAAATTCCTTTCTCGAACAATCTTAACTTTGCAGCGTTAGCGAGTTTTGTTTGCAATTTTAGCAACGGTCTTTCTTTAGACAGCTGGCGGTGATGGGTATGCTCTTTATCTTGTGGCACCGCAGAGAATGGTCCTCTTTTAATCTATCTATTTATCTCTCGCTCCCTCTTTCACTCTGTCTCTCTCTGTCTCTCTCTCTGTCTTCGGTCCTCTCTCCTTTTCTCCCTTCTTCCTCTCCCTTGTTTCTCCACTTCCCCTCTTTCTCTCTGCATATATATATATATATATGTATATATATATGTATATAAATATATATATATATATATTTATATATACATATATATATATACATATACATATATATAGAGAGAGAGGGAGGCAATAATGCACGCACATACATGCATATGTATATGTGTGTGAGTATGTGTGTGCGCGTGTATTTAGAGAGGGAGAGTGAGTGTGTATATACATGTATATACACACATACAGGCACACATTTTACTGAACAAATACAAACACACAAACTAACTTATTTAAATCGTTAAACTTAGAAAACATATAATACATAAGATAAGATGTAATCGAATGCGGATATATATATATATACATTACTCACACATGCATATACAAACATAACAAACCACAAACAGAAGCACGCAGTCCCTGATGAAGGCATAGCAACAACAAGAAATAAAGGTATCCATAAAGAAACACACTCAGTTTCCCCCATGTAAAATACATTTATACAGGTATACACATATTTAAGAGAGATATTAAATATAACAGATGACAAGGTGTGTATATTTCGTTAACTATGTGACACAGCATGATCTTTAATATGGACATACACACACATTCACACATCCTCATAAAGCGCACCATAGTGCATATATATATTATATATATATTATATATATATATATATATATATATATATATATATATATATATATAATTATTTTCAGGATCCAATAGAATCGAGGTATTTTGATAACAAAGACACCAAGGTACAGTCGAGGATAGTATCAACAGAGTGTATGGACACTCACGTATTTAATAAAGCATATACGGATTTGTACTTCAAGTTACGCATGTATATATATATATATATATATATATATATATATATAGGTTGAAAATATGTGGAAAACATATAAAAAGGGGAAGAGAAATGCCTTCGTTTCACATTGTTCATAATCATACGTACACATGCAAACACTCATACCCGAAAAAGTACTAACCGAGTGGCAAGCACGCTTATCGACTTATAGGCACATACTTTATATATACTTATAGGCACATACTTTATATATACATTATATATACTTTATATATACATTATATATAGCATTTGATGATCATCATCAAATGGGCGGCATAAAACAGTCACCACATCACACTCACACATACACACAAACATACATAAACTGTATAAAATAGACAACGCACACACGCACATACATACAATAATCTTCTATGCGTGTACACAAATACAAACACACAAAATGTCATACTAATATATAGTTACATATATACAAACATACCCAGCATAAAATAGTCTTTCCGGGCGACAGACACAAATACAAACACATTCAAATAAATAATGATATTTATACATACCACCACACACACATGCACACTCCTTCGCCATGATAGATCGCTAGCCACTACACATTCTTTATTTTCTCTCCTTGTTTCTTCCTGTGTTCCCCTCTGTGTAAGAGCGTAGGCTCGAAACGTTAAAGACTTTTTCGCTTCCCGAGCATTATGCTAATACATCTGTTTGTTGTCTACACCACCTGTCTTCATCTTTTGCTCTTTTTTTTTTTTTTTGTGAGTTCTCTTCAGAGATACTGACTCATGTATATAGCATCATAGAAAAGGAACGTACCATCATAGACGTCAGCTGCCCTGCTGATTTTTTAATTCTTTTATTCTTTTATTTGTTTCAGTCATTTGATTGCGGTCATACTGGAGCACCACCTTTAGTCGAACAAATCTACCCCAAAACTTATTCTTTGTAAGCCCAGTACTTATTCTATCGGTTTCTTTTGCCGAACCGCTAAGTTACGGTTACGTAAACACACCAACATCTGTTGTCAAACGTTGGTGGTGGGGATACAAACACAGGCACAAATACATACATACATGCATACATACATACATAAATGCATGCATACATACATACATATATACACACACACACATAAATATATATATATATATATTATGTGTATATATATATATATATATATATAGGGAGAGTTTACGAAAAAACAAAACAAAAGACGAAGACAGGTGGTGTACAAAACAAACAGATGTATTAGTATAACGCGCAGGAATAGAAAAAGTCTTTTACGTTTCGAGCCTACGCTCTTCTACAGAAAGGGACACAGAAAACAAGGAGAGAAAAAAATGTGTGTAGTGGCTAATATATATATATATACACACAACGGGTTTCTTTCAGTTTCCGTCTATCAAATCAACTTACAAGGCTTTGTTCTGCCCGATGCTATAGTAGAAGATGCTTACTCAAGGTGCCACCACGCCGTGGGTCTGAACCCGGAACCACGTGGCTGGCAAGCAAGCTACTTACCACCCAGCCATTCTTACGCCTATATAATGTGTGAATATCTTTTTCGAAAATGAAAGGGACAGACGATAACTAGGGACAATTGCTTTGAAAACTTCAGCTTCTGTAACCACTTTATAAATTCAAGCTTATACACATAATAATCGGTGCACTTGGTTTTGTGAGTAAATACTAAAGTAACAAAAAAAAGAGACAGTAGTAGTAGTAGTGTGGAGGCATGCGCAGTAACTATGATTTGTTGGTGATTCCCTCTACTCCAAGCGCATGACAACTTTGCACCACTCAGGCGACGAACCATGAGTCTGCTCGTTGATGGTGAAGGTTTCACGAGGGCGAAATGCAAAACCTACCTCAGCTGCTTCTAGGTGCCATTCAAAATCCAAAGTGGAAACGTTGGGTCTATTCTTTGAATGCCTTTCCCCAAGAGCAGCGCAAGGGCAGCGGGAAAAGAAGTACTTCACTCAAAAATACAACGCGCCGTCTGGCCCGGGAATCGAACCCACTGTTTGGCTGCCGTGCACGTAACACTCTAGCCACTAGACCACGCACCTTCACAAGTAAAAACTCGTATTTCAGAGATAGAAATCAAACAGCCAGACTGCGGAACAGTTAAAATATACAATATTTTACTTAAATTCAAAATGTGACATTTTTATTATCTACAATACACCAACGGAGATTTATATCATTGTGAGAAATCAACTCATTCCTTAGAGGAAGTTTTCAAATAATTAAAACTAGAAGAGAACATACAGTTAGCGTAGATATATGTGAAGATATAAATGCTACCCACATACACACAAAACATCACCGGCTCATGATGGATGTGCTTTTGATACCATGTTTCTATGTAAACCACAGTACCACACACACACACACACACACATGCGCACACATAAACACAGAAACACACACATGCACATACACATGCACACACACGCACGTACAACACACATTCAAGCACCAACACATGCCCACGTACACATTAACGCATACACACCGACCACGAACACACGCATATTTGCCCACACACACATGCGTACAATCACATATTCGCGCACATATATTATGTATGTTTGTGTATGTATATATATATATATAGATAGATAGATAGATAGATAGATAGATAGATAGACAGACAGACAGACAGACAGACAGACAGACAGACAGACAGACAGACAGACAGATAGATAGATAGATATAGATAGATAGATAGATAAGTAGATAGATAAGTTGATAGATAGATAGATAGATAGATAGATAGATAGATAGATAGATAGATAGATAGATAGATAGATAGATAGATAGATAGACAGATAGATAGATAGATAGATAGACAGACAGACACACAGACAGAGAGACACACAGACAGACAGATAAGTACCGGTCAGTGGATTAATGTAACCTGCAATAACGAACATCTCAGCAGTGAATAAAAAGTCGAGCAGGGACAGTTGATTTTTGTAATTTCTTTGCAACACAGCCTTGCTACGACTTTGTTCTCTTCGGAGAATACTATATAAACGAGGTCTGTCTGAAAAGTAACGGAACTGGTGTCACAAACAATTTATTTCAATTTCAAACAACTATCTTTATGGTTTCGACCTCGGCGGAATTTGAACTCGTAACGCAACGGCAGACGAAATACGGCTACGCATTTCGCCCGGCGTGCTAATGTTTCTGCCAGCTCGCTCGCCTCTTGTGTATATCTATATTAGAGTGTCTCTGTACTTGCGCACCGGTACTCCTGCAAGCTAATGGGAAACACACATACAGAGACACAAGTGCGTATGTGTGTGTGTATAGATATAGTTATAGATATATGTACATATAAGTTTATGTGTGTGTGTATTTATGTGCATGATTATTATAAATATAATGTTTATATATATATATATATATATTATATATATATATATCTTCTATATATATATAAAACTGAGAATGTCTGTATGTCTGTCTGTGTGCTTCCCTAAAACTTGAGAACTACATAACCAATTTCATTCAAATTTTACACATGCCTTACTTAGGGTCCGGGGAGTGTCATCGGCAAAATTTTAACTTTTTGCCTAGGGCGAGCCCACAGCAATATCATATCTTCTCCACTACGATTCCCTAAAACTTGAGAACTACACAACCAATTTCATTCAAATTTTACACATGCCTTACTTAGGGTCCATGTAATTTCATGGACAAAAAAAATGTTCAACTTCTTCCCTAGAGCGAGCCCATAGTAATATCATATCTTCTCCACTATTTCAGTATTCCGTGTTAAAAGTGAAACAAAGACATTTCTCTATTTTATGCCAGATGCCTTCACTTTAACAATAAAAATAATAATAACAATTGAATTATATGTAGTAAGTAATAATTAAAATCAAACTAAAGTATAATATAATCGTAACATAACAAAAGTAAAAATAGCAATTGGTATAAAATTGCATCAATGACTTGAACTTGAATAAGTGGTTTCACATGAATGAGAATAAATTGAAAATAAAATTAGCGTGCAGAAATGGAATAGTCCAGATAGACAATAAAAAATTAAATTAAAGAAAAGACTATTGTCTATAAAGTATACAATGTAGAGAAAAAAGATTTGAACAGCTGGAAGAAAGCACCATCGAAAAGTGTCTTGGTGCGACTATGAAGGATACCTAACCAGAGGCGGTAAATTCGCCACAATAGAAGCAAGGTTCGAGTCAACGGAGCATGCAAGGATGCAAGGGAGTACTCGACTCGAACTTGCAAAGTGGAAATATTTTATTTTAACCTTTATATCTGGGACGCAGGACGTCCCGGATAAAAATTTAAAATGCCCCCCCCCCCCCGCAGTAGATGTAGGCTGGATTATAGCCACACTTCTATACAAGAGGGAGGACAAGATACAATTGATCGAAATTACAAGAGACGGGCTTACAATTCCAGTCTGTTATATATTTTGAGTATTGTTATCACTAGCGATATCAAGATATAACTTTGTATTTTGTATTTTATGTGTAGATGTATATATATAGATGTACATGTAATATGTACACATATATATATATACAAATATATACATGCACTAGCACTATGACCCGGCAACGACGGGTCATAATGCTAGTATATATGTATATATATATATCTATATATATAACATAAGGACTAAAGCCATCTGAATATGGCTAGGGACAGGGCAGGGTGGTGGGGGGTGTTACTGTTGCTTTAGCCCCAGGCGAACATCGACGTCACCAGATAGGCCCGACACCGTCACGGTGACGCTGAGTCGATGTTCGCCTGGGGCTAAATGCAACAGTAACACCCCCACCACCCTGCCCTGTCCCTAGCCATATTCAGATGGCTTTAGTCCCTATGTTATCGAGCAGTTACTGTCTATTCTCTTTTAGAGAATTATTATGCTATATATATATATATATACATAAGCAAATATGTATACCTAATAATATATTTTACATATATATATATATATATATATATATAGATAGATAGAGTGAGAGAGAGAGAGGGGCAGATAGATAGATAGACAGACAGACAGACAGACAGACAGATAGATACATACATACATAGCTAGATATGCGTGTGCATATATAAATATATATATACATATATATATACGTATACATATATACATATATATATACATATACGTATATATTCATATATTTTGCGTTCTTGTCCGATTTTGTATTTTATTTATATATATATATATATATGTGCGTGTGTGTGGTGTGTGTGTGTGTGTGTATTTACATTATGTATACACACACACACCCACACAATATAATATATATATTAATATATTCATTCTGTGTACCTCTGTAAATTGCACATATAAGAACGACGGGGCTTGTGTGCGTGACTGTATATCAGTGCGTGCGTGGATATGAGTGGGTGTGTATACGTATTTGTTTTTAATTAAAACTGATAACTAAACATTATAAAACAATGATGGATGAGGAATCATGCTCCATTGACAATGTCTGTGATACTTGCCTGCCGCCGTCGCCACAAGCGCTGACGCTGCCTGTTAGGCACAGCAAGTTTCAAAGTTTTAGAAAAACAATAAGAAAGAAGAATTAAGAAGAAGAATGCGAAGAAGAATAAGAAGTTAAGATGAAAAAGAAAGAGAAGTGAGTTTACAGAACACAACTTAAAACATCTGGTAATAATGAAAATGTCAAAGTTAGTTGGTCAAGCGTAGCTTATAGCTCAGCACTAAGACATGTGAATGCTTCGAGCTATTCCGTGCCGATGGTGGATGTGTGGTATGGCTTGGCAACACTGGGGGGAGGGGAGGGTTTGCTTTGCTCTTTTTTTAGATGATATACATATATATATATATGTATGTGTGCATATGTATGTACATATATATACATATAAACAAAAGACGATATATATATATATATACACACATTTATATATATATATATATATATATATATATATATATATATATATATATATACACACATATATATACATATAATATATATATATATACACATATATACGTATATATATACATACATATATATATTTATATTTATATATATATATATATATATACATAATATACATATATATGTATATTTATAGTTATATATATATATATATATACATACATACATGCATACATACACACACACAAACTCACACACACACACACACACACACACACACACACATATATATATATATATATATATATATATCGTATCCGTGCTAGTATGAGCAGGAGATAAAATATTGCATACAGACATACTCATATTTTATACAGTCACTGTGAATTTGTGTGTTTGTGTGCTTGTGTGTGTGTGTGTGTGCGTGTAGATACAGTTATAGATATATATACATATATGTTTGTGTGTATGTGTATTTATGTGCCTGATTATTATAAATATGTTTCTGTGTATATACATAGGAAAATATGCATACTTAATTAGACGTATACATACATGTGTCCAACTAATATATGAAAACACTTGTCATGTACATGGACACACATACACAAATACATATATATACATATATATATACATATATTTATCTATGTATATACAATATATATATATATATATATATACATAAACATACACACACATATATATTTGTGTGTGTGTATGTATGCGTATTTCTTTGTGTGTTCGTGTTTATGTATTACACATAGCTACACAGATACATACATAGGTATGATTTTATCTATGTGTGTATGCAAGTGTATGTGTAAATGCAGAAATACATGAGAATATATATTTATACATATCTAAAGGTATATATACACATACATACATAAGTGCGTAAGGTGCGTACATACGAAACTACATTGATACTCATGAAGTATCGTTCAGGTCGCATATTTTACTCCAGTTCTCTTCTTACCATGATATATTAATAACATACAAATACATTCTTTACGTGTGTGTGTATGATTATGATTGTGTGTGTATGTGTTTCTGTGTGTGTCTGTATATGTGCGTACACAAACGTATATATATATATATACACACACATACATTCATATAGATAGATGGATATATATATATATATATATATATATACTTCA
>NC_043005.1:103817990-103833977 GCF_006345805.1 Octopus sinensis | reverse complement strand
GAAGAAGAAGAAGAAGAAGAAGAAGAAGAGGAAGGTGGTATTATATAGGCAGAAGGTGACTGCTGGTAGGAGATAAAGGTATTAATCCAGGTTAGATTAATAAAGTCTATGGCAGATGAATATTGAAGTGATGGGGCTGAGTTGACACACAAAAACTCACATGGCCACACATGTTTTTTGCATGTCTCTAGGTACATATGTATATACATTCTCCTTTTTTAATTTAGAATAAATTTTTACCGGCCACCTGCTTAGTAGCAGCGTTATGAAGGAAAGCATCTTATTTTGTTTCATCATCCTTTAAATCTTAAGAAGATCTTGCAGATTTTACAGTCCCTGATAAGACATTATCATTGTAGTTTAATAAATTAAGGATTTAAGTTCTCCCTACAAAATCCCCATTTCAGCTATACTTTGCTTCAGACAGGTGCTATGTACCTTGTTGTTCCATTAATACTGTATGAATCTGGAAGTGCATCTTGGGTATTAGATTTGCAAACTCCTTATCAATGATCCATAGATGTTTTTTTTTTTTGTAATTTTTCTAACCACATTGGTACCCAGAGAGTAGCTAATTTCCACAACAAAACATAGCTTTTCCCTGTGGTCCCACACAACAATATCTGGGCAGTTCTGTTTTAACCTGGTGGCTGTTTCAATTTTTAATTTCCATCAATATTCCCTTGACCCACCAGTTTCAATCTGGTCACTTTTATCTGTAAATGTTTCCCTTTTTGTAATCCTGTTCTGGCCACGGCATCGTGCCTCATGAGAAGATAATATATGGAAGATATTCTCTCATACTTGGAAATAATGTGGTTGATGTTTTTAGTTTCTGTCTCACACAGCCTACATTTGATATCAGTTAATGTCAGTCTGACCAAGATACTCTCATGGAATGTGACCAAATGAGGTTTAATTTTCAATATATATTTCTTTACTGCCCACAAGGGGCTAAACATAGAGGGGATAAACAAGGACAAACAAAGGGATTAAGTCGATTACATTGACCCCAGTGCAAAACTGGTACTTTTTTAATCGACCTCGAAAGGATGAAAGGCAAAGTCGACCTCGGCGGAATTTGAACTTAGAATGTAACGACAGACGAAATACCACTAAGCTTTTCACCTGGCGCGCTAACGTTTCTGCCAGCTCGCCTTTAATTTTCAATATAGTCCTCCTTGCGGATCACACACTTATTTCATCACTGCTGCAGCACTTGGGTACCATTGGGGAAGAAGCTTACACCTTGTTGGTAAAACAGTCAATGACAGCAGATATGACATTATCATCATCATCATCATCATCATCCTCGTCATCGTCATCGTCATCGTCATCATCATCAGAATCACTGCAACACTGGTTACCTCTCATCTGATTTTTCATGATGGGGAACAGATGAAAGTCAGATGGAGCTAAATCAGGAAAATAGGGAGGCTGATCAACCAGTTCAAAGCTATGGTCACTCACAGCATTCATTGAAGCCAAAGACTTGCCAAAGCATTGCCCTGATGAAACAAAACACCTTTCATCAGTTTTCCTGGGCGTTCAGTCTTGATAGCCTTTTGTAACTGCCTTAGCAAGTTGATGGTGTGGCCCTTTTGAAGATAAATACAACGCTATTTGCATTCCAAAAGCCTGATGCTATCACCTTCCCTGTAGATGAAAATACTTTGGCCCTCTTTGGAACAGGTGAGGTGCAGTGTTTCTACTACATGGATTATCCCTTTGTCTCTGGCTTCTCAAAGTGATTATACAAACACTCATCTGGCTCAGAAAACATTCAAGAAAACCAGTTGCATCTGCTTCAAGCCATCTCAGATTTTCCCAAGATTTGATCAACTTGGTGCACTTTTGATCAGTTATCAAAAGACGTGGCATTCACCAGTCAGAAACTTTTGTCATGTCAAGTTCATTGTGTGGAATATTCTCAACTCTTTCATCGGATATGCTAATAGCATTGGTTACTTGATATATTGTCAGATGTCTGTCATCTTCAAGACACTCCTTTCACCTCCTAAATTCAGGTGCTCACTTTTGCACTGATGCTAAAGCAGGAGCATCACACCCTGATGTAGCAGCCATGTCAGCCTGAATGTTCTTGTGAGTGGTTAAACATTTTTCATCACATTGCATAATTTTGACCATTTTCAAGAGAAGTCGCTACTTTATTTACATTATTTACATTTGACGGATATTTGTCCTCATCTTGTTTGTTGTTAACACAACTTTTCGGCTGATATACCCACCAGCCTTCTTCAGGTGTCTGGAGGAAATTTCGAACCTGGGTTCTCATACCTAAAGTATTTTTCGATGATATTATTATTATTATTATTATTATTATTATTATTATTATTATTATTATTATTATTATTATTATATCATTATTATCATTCTTATTATCATTATTATTACTATTCAGTAGTTTTATTTTTATAACGTGCTTTCACTTCACTACCGAGTGCAGCTCTGTGTGCCTTGGGTATGTGCTGTGATTTGTTATGATGCTCTGATGGTTACTGTATTGAAAGTGTTTTGCATAGGATGTGTGCAGTACCCAGTAGTGCAATTTTCTGTATGTTATATGTGTTTGTAAGTCCTGGTGATTTTCTTATGTATTTCTCTGAATATCTTTTTGAATATTTTTACTATTATTAGTATTATTATTATTATTATTATTATTATTATTATTATTATTGTTCAGGTTACTGCTTGGAATCAAACTCAGAATCTTGAGGTTAGTAGCCCACACTCTTAACCACTACGCCATATGCCCAGGTGCATGTAAATAATGTACATAATTCCTCATCTCTTAAATATAGAACTGAAGTCGCTATTTGTTACCTTTAAAGTGTTCTCCATAACCTGATATGTTTCATAAGGAAGTCAATAATTGCTTGTATGATGGTGATGTTCCTTTGCAGCCATCATATGGTATCAATATGAGGACACACACACACACAACACATGTACACACAGGAACTGAAGCAAGAATCTTACAATAATGAGTCCAACATCCTAACTACTAAAGCACATATTTCTACAAACATAAACATACACATGGATATATATATTCATATATATATATATAAATATATATATATATACGTATATACATACATACATGCATATATATATATATATATACATATATGTATATGTGTGTGTGTGTGTGTATGTATATGTTAATACATAGACACATGGATATTATTAAAGGATATCAAAAGTATACATTATATCATTTGGGTTCACGTTTTTGTTTTATTTTTAAGGGTTCTTAATATTAAAATATTCCTTTTCCCTCAGTCAGAATATTTAGGGCTGGGGCTGAAAATTTAGACATTTGAATATTATTGGAGCATAAAATTTGGTATATTTAGCTACACTTAATCTCTCTGTGAGAGCTAAAATTATATATTAAAGCATGAGTCCTTCAATCAGGCCTGAAACTGAAGTTCCAGGGAATTAACTTCTGTATTACTGTGCTTGCCCAATGCATAGACCTGTGTGTGTATGTACATGTGTGTGTGTGTGTGTGTGTGTGAATACGTGCATGTGTGTGTATGCATGTATGAGCAGCTATGTATACATATGTATATGTATCTGTATATAAATATTTAATAGTATATATACAAATATATATATTATATATATATATATTTATATTATATATCACATATATATACATACATACATATATATATATCACATATATATAATACAACTATATATATATACACATATATATACATATATACACATATATATCACATTATATATACATATATACCATATGTATCACATACATATATATATATACATATATATATATATAATATATATTATATATATACATATGTATATTTGTATATATATATGTGTATATAATAGTATAGATATTATATATACACAGACACACACATAAAATATATACGCACACATACAAAATACATAAATAAATATGTACATATGTATATGCATCTATGTGTGTGTGCGTGCATGTGTGAGTGGTGTGAGTGTGCATGCATACGCATATACATATTTATATAAATACATTCCACCCCCACCCCCACACCACCCACACCCCGCACCCCCACAAACATACACTTACCAGTACATATCTATTCAATTTGTCATGAGTGGGAGTAAATATTTATAAAGTCTATTTTTTTGCCTTATCAGTTTCTATTTTTTTAAAAACTATGATGTTTGTTTTAGAATATATAATTATATATTTATTATTATCTCTATATGTTTATTATTTCTTCTCACTGTACCTTTTTTTCATTTTATATTATAATTTATATATATATATATAATATATATATTATATATATATATATATATGTATATATATATATTTATATTATCTATATATAATATATATATATATATATATATGTAATCTATATAATATATATATATATTATATATATATATATATTTATACATATATATATATATTAATTACATACATATATATATATATATATATGTATATATATGTATGTATATATATATGTATGTATATATAGAGTATATATAATGTATATATATATATATATATCTTCAGAGTATTTTTTTATATTTATCTGTTTTGTTTTATTTTTGTTCATTTGTTTTTTGTTCGTTTTTTGTTGTTCATTTATTCCACTGAACCATTAATAGAAAGACATTTATTGTAAGGTTATAATTGATGCTATTTTTGGTTCACTTGCTCTGTTATATCCCCCCCCCCCACTACGTTACCCTCATCGCCCACACCCAACCCTCTGTCTTTCAGCTATATCTCAAGACTTCACAGTCATGCTTCATTGGAGACGTGATCCCTCTCAGTTGCCACTGCTGCTGCTGCTGCTGCTGTAACCCTTCCCCCCCCACGTCCCAGCCCTGCTGGTATTTGCAATGAGGATGATGGTCTTGCTAGATGTGAGAGTATTAGTGATGGTGAAGCTTGTGCTGGTGGTGCTGTAGTTTCATATTATAATATATATATATATATATATATATATATATGTATATATATATAGTAATATATATGTATATATATATATTTATATATATATGTATATGTATGTATATATATTATATATATATATATATATATATGTATATATATAGTATATATATGTATGTATATATATATATATATTTATATATATAATAATAATATTATATTTATTTATATATATATATTATATATATATATATATATATATGTATATATATATATATATTATAATAGTTATATATATATGTATGTATATATATATATATATTATATAATATATATATTATATATATATATATTTATATTTATTTTATATATATATTATATTATATTATATATATATATATATGTATGTATGTAGTATGTATGGATATAGGCTGTACCTATTTATCTTCTCTGACTACTTAATAGCACATCTCCCTTGCTCCCTGCTGTTCATTTTGCAGGTGAGAGGAGTGATAGGTTATGAATTTCTACTTCTTTGATGGTTGCTCTTGATTTTGTTGCTGTTGTTGTGTTGGTTGTTGGTGGTGTTAATGTGTTTTTGTTGTTGCTGCAGCAGCAGTAGTAGTAGTAGTAGTAGCAGCAGCAGCAGCAGCAGCAGCAGCAGTAGTAGTAGTAGTAGTAGTAGTAGTAGTAGTAGTAGTAGTAGTAGTAGTGGTGGTGGTGGCTCTGGTGGTGTTGTTAAACGGTTTCTTTTTTTTTTGCTTTCCTTTTTTTTTTTGTAAGCATTAGTCAATGATGGAAAGGAAGTGGCCATCACCATTTCATAGACTTTAAGACTGGTGGGAGTTAAAAAAGAGAAAAATTGCCCACAGCCTGGAGACTTGGGGGCTGCAATGCTTGCTACACTCTAGGCTCCACTAAATTCCCTGTTCCTCTCAAAAGGCCATGTGGGGGGACAAATTAAGTCTACTGCTGAAAGACAGGAATGGTTATCTCCCCATCCACTTCCAAGGAGCTTTCACAGGGTTTCAGTCTGACAGTTTTTGCTCACAAGATGCTGGTCATCTTGAGTCTATGGCAGAAGACACTTATCCAAACTGCTGCTGCAGGACTGAACTCAGAATGATGGGGCTGCAAATTAAACATCTTAAACATAGGCGCAGGAGTGGCTGTATGGTAAGTAGCTTGCTTACCAACCACATGGTTCCGGGTTCAGTCCCACTGCATGGCATCTTGGGCAAGTGTCTTCTGCTATAGCCTCGGGCCGACCAATGCCTTGTGAGTGGATTTGGTAGACGGAAACTGAAAGAAGCCTGTCGGATATATGTATATATATATATATGCATGTGTGTGTATGTTTGTGTGTCTGTGCTTGTCCCCCTAGCATTGCTTGACAACGGATGCTGGTGTGTTTATGTCCCCGTCATCTAGCGGTTTGGCAAAAGAGACTGATAGAATAAGTACTAGGCTTACAAAGAATAAGTCCTGGGGTCGATTTGCTCGACTAAAGGCGTGCTCCAGCTTGGCCACAGTCAAATGACTGAAACAAGTAAAAGAGTAAAACAGTAAATGAGTATCCAACTACAACTATGCTGGCTAATTTGCTAAAGCTTTTTAACGAGAAAGCCACGCTGTTATTAATAGCACTGGTGGCATTTTTGCAGCTGTTGTTGTTATTGTTGTTGTTGTTGTTAAGCAACAAGTCGGGTAAGGGTGATTAGGTGATAGTCTAGGGCTTAGGGGTGGGAGACCCCAGACCTTGGGGAAAAAAACAAAAACTTTGGTCGTATTGTTGTAATCGGAGGCTCTTCGTTGACGCCCGACACCACTGGGAGGTGCTCCTTGAAGTCAATGGAAATGGTGATCTCCAGGTCCAAATTCTTGGACAGCTGCTGCTGCTGCTGCTGCTGTTGTTGATGTTGTTGTTGTTAATGATGATGATGATGGTGGTAGTGGTGGTGGTGGTGGTGGTGGTGGTGGTGGTGGTGATGATGTTAATGATGATGATGGGAAGTTGTTACTGCTGTTGTATTCTTCTTCTTCTTCTACTACTATTTCTCCTTCTTCTTCTTCTTCTTCTTCTTCGTCTTCTTCTTCTTCTTGGTCTTCTTCTTCTTCTTCGTCTTCTTCTTCTTCTTCCAATCAGGTCTCACGCCATTAGCCACAAAGAATAATCTCTAATTCGAGCCTACTCTAAGCTACTAAGAATGCATGTGGCAACTTGAAGGTCCACCCACCACACACAATAGACTGGCGGTTGCACGGGCACGAAAGCTACGTCGTTATCCTCATTCCGTAAATGGTGGCTTTTAACGGGTGGAGAGCTGAACCATCCTGGGGTACAGAGGATTCGCAATCTGGACTAGGGTCTGAAAGGTTACCACACCATAGTGGGTTACACCATGGTTCCTCTGCTTTGTGGCAGAAGTAGGAAGAAAGAGTGAGAGAAAGTTGTGGTGAAAGAGTACAGTGGGGTTCATCGGTGGAGCCTCGTGGAGCTTAGGTGTTTTCGCTCAATAAACATTCACAATGCCCGGTCTGGGAATCGAAACCGCGTTCTTTCGACCACGAGTCGGCTGACCTAACCACTGGGCCATTGCACCTCCACGTGGTTGGTGTTGTTGTGTGGTGGTGGTGGTGGTGGTCTTCGTTCAGGTGATTGTGGAGGTGATATTATGAATCTGTTGTTTTGTTTATTCCCGTATTAAGATATTTGTAAGTATATGTCTCTGCATACAAGCCTAGTACATGTGCAAGTGCTTTGTCATATGCTTAAATGTGTGTGTGTGCCTGTGTGTATACAAATATATATATATATATTATATAATATATATATAATGCATATATACACATACATACATACACACACATGTATAATATATGCACATACATATATACAAACATACATATATACATATATAATGTATATCTATGTATATTATTGTATATATATATATATATATTATATATATATATATAATATATATATATATATATATATATATATATATATTCATATATTATATATATATCGGAGTAAGCACATAAATGTGAAACAAGGTGGAAAAAAAGAGTACTCAAATACCAGAGGCAGAGTAATATCCTTCATTTAAAAGTAGCAGAAATATAACAAAAGCTATATGTATATGCATATATACACATACATACACACACAATATACACACATACAGACATTTGTGCAAATGTGTGATTGTACTTATACAGAGTTCTATATCATCAGCATATGCATTACTCCTGTATTTGTGTATGTATACTATTTGTGCTTGTGTGTTTACGTGTGTTTGATTAAAGAGTGTCCCATACATAATGCATTAATTGACCAGGTTTTATATTTAAAAACCTGACTGAGTTTTGAAAATGGGGTTCTGTCTGTATATGTTTATAAATACGTACATGGTGAATAAGTATCAGCATACATTTGTGTGTTCGCATGTATATTACGTGTGTTTTATATAATATATAACTATAATATATATATATATATATATATTTTGATATATATATATACATATATATATAATATATATATATATATAAATATAATATATATGTATCTATATGCTGATACACATATGGGGTATATATATATATATATATATGTATGTATGTATATATATGATATATGGGTCAGCACAAGCTGTGTTAGGGATGAGGTTTTCTGGCAATAATGTATATATCTCAGTGCGTATGTTTATATAGGTGTGAGGTTCTGTCAGAGTATGCAAGTGTGAATATACGTGTGCATCGGTGTATGTGTTAGTATTGATAAATCTGCACTTAAACCACAGATGCTTGATTTATTCATAAGAAATTGATTGAGTATAAGGTCATTGAAAGTCCATGGGGTGGGGCACATACAGCTGTATGTGAGTGTAGGCACGTATACATGCATAAACACATATACACACCGTGCACACATATATATGTGTGTATATAATGTATGTGTGTGTGTGTGTTGTAGATATAGCATGGGAAATGGAATAGATCATCATTAGGGAAAATACTCAATATTTGCTGTTTTAGCAATAACACTAAGCTGCATATATATATATATATATATATATACACACACACATATATCTTTATATATAAAAGTGAAGTTGTGTGTCTGTCTCCTACGATTTAGATTCCTAACTACTCCCACATTTTGTGGTGCAGTTTAACCAAAAGTGGGTATCTTATAGTCGTGATTCATATTGAGCCCTTCTGCATATTAGCGCACGTCTACGATGAGTCTCCGATTTAAAAAAAATTTACCATAATTTTTTCCCATTTTTAATGCATTTTTTTTGCTATTATATAAGGGAAGTAACCCTCTAAAAAATGCTAATATAGTTATTTCCCTTACAAACCCGAGCAACGCCGGGTGATACTGCTAGTTTATATATATATGTTTATATATATGTATATATATGTGTGTGTGTGTGTGTGCATACGTATGCAGACACACACACACAGGGACAGTTTGGAGTGTGCATGGTGTACAGATCATGCAGGGTACCAATTTGAGTGGGTGGAGCAGACAAATGATGAAGAAATGGGATTTTTAAGGGAAGAGGTGACTACAACCCACACCACGCTCAGGTAGCATCATTGATATTGATCATCGTCATCATCATCAGTTGACGCCCATATTCCGTGCTGGCTCAGCGGATGAGATTCAGTGAATGGTGAATATGGGAAGAGGGTGGAGTTGTAAGAAGAGGAGTTGTTTCAGAGGGATTTCTCAGGGACCGGTTATGTGCAGGGGCACAGATATAAATACCATGTCTTTAGGGTCTCAATTTTGCTTAGATGTATGGGATTCCTCATGCACAACAAATTGCCATTCATCTTGGTCCTTTTTCATATCCTCTGAGGGGTTTGATATTATTTTACTTGTTTCAGTCATTTGACTGTGGCCATGCTGGAGCACCACCTTTAGTCGAGCAAATCGACCCCAGGACTTATTCTTTGTAAGCCCGGTACTTATTCTATCGGTCTCTTTTTGCCGAACTGCTAAGTAACGGGGACATAAACACACCAGCATCAGTTGTCAAGCAATGCTAGGGGGACAAACATACACACATATATATATATATACAATGGGCTTCTTTCAGTTTCCGTCTACCAAATCCACTTACAAGACTTTGGTCGGCCTGAGGCTATAGTAGAAGACACTTGCCCAAGATGCCACGCAGTGGGACTGAACCCAGAACCATGTGGTTGGTAAGCAAGCTACTTACCACGCAGCCACTCCTGCGCCTATCTAGACATTTTTCACCACATCATTCCACATCATCATGGATTTTCCTCTTCTACAAGTTACTTCCACCTTTAGCAATCGGTGCTTCTTATGCCCAGTTTTACATCTGATGCCTCTTACACCCAATTATTTTTTCAATACATTTACATTTTGTGCTACATGCACATTGGCATTGCACATTCAGCAGCGCACACTAGTTTCATTTCTTTCAAATCTTCCCATGTCCCCTACATTCCAAGTACCATAGCTGATTGTACACAAGTATCATACAATCTGCCTTTCATTTTGAGAGAAAGGCCCTTTGTTACCAACAGGGGTCATAGCTCTCTCAATTTTTTCCAAGCTAGTTTTTTTTCTAACAACTACACATTCAGAGCATCCTTCTCCTCTACAAATTACATCACCTAGATAACAGGTGACCTAATTAGCAGTGAAGGAAGATATAAGGATCCTGTTAGGAATTTGAGGAAACCTATTTCCTGTATATTGTTTGCTTGTGTATGCATGTACATATATATAGACCTAAATTTTAAGTGGAGGCGCAATGGCCCAGTGGTTAGGGCTGCGGACTCGTGGTCATAGGATCGCAGTTTCGATTCCCAGACCGGGCATTGTGAGTGTTTATTGAGCGAAAACACCTAAAGCTCCACGAGGCTCCGGCAGGGGATGGTGGTGATCCCTGCTGTACTCTTTCACCACAACTTTCTCTCACTCTTACTTCCTGTTTCTGTTGTACCTGTATTTCAAAGGGCCGGCCTTGTCACTCTCTGTGTCACGCTGAATATCCCCGAGAACTACGTTAAGGGTACATGAGTCTGTGGAGTGCTCAGCCACTTACACATTAATTTCACAAGCAGGCTGTTCCGTTGATTCGGATCAACCGGAACCCTTGCCGTCATAACCAACGGAGTGCTTAGGAGAAGAGGCCTAAATTTTTACACTGATGTGCACAGGAAAAACATATTTTGGGAGACAGTTACAGAATCTTCAGTTTGTAAAATCAACTGAATAAAATACTTTTAATTTTGGTTCTGGAACTTGGGGCTCAGTAAGTGGGATAAGAGAATAGACAAGTGGATATGTGTTAACCTTGGCAAAGAGAATATCCAGGAGATAGCAAGATGAAAGGACCAGAGAAATAGCAGCTATTGTAGTAGTATTTAATGAAACAAAATGAAGGAATCTGCTTTTGTGCACTAAAGGTAAGAGCCTAAAAAAGATTGATTATTTACTTTCAACTGAAAGGTTATTCTGTGTGTTATGACTTATCTGAATATAATCTTGGGTATTTCTTCTGTATTGTCCCATAAATGGAAAAAATAACCTATTGCCTTATAATTGGTCTTTGTTCAACATTATCCCTTATATGGTAGCAACAACCTATTATCTTCTGATTGGTCTATTTCCCAGTTGTCCCATATATGGTAATAATAACCTTTGTCCTCTGATTGGTGTACTTTCATCATTATCCCATATATGGTAGTAATTCCCTATTGTTCTTGTGATTGATGGATCCTCACTTGTATTGATGGTATCTGGAATATATTATAGATACGATAAGTTATATGAATACATTATACTCTTTACTCTTTTACTGTCTCTTTTACTTGTTTCAGTCATTTGACTGTGGCCATGCTGGAGCACCGCCTTTAGTTGACCAAATCGACCCCAGTACTTATTCTTTGTGAGCCTAGTACTTATTCTATCGGTCTCTTTTGCCGAACCGCTAAGTTACGTGGGTGTAAACACACCAGTATCGGTTATCAAGTGATCTTGGGGGGACAAACACAGACACACAAACATATACACATACATACATATATATATATATATATATATATATATATATATATGTATATATATACAATGGGCTTCTTTCAGTTTCTGTCTACCAAATCCACTCACAAGGCTTTGGTTGGACCAATGCTACAGTAGAAGACACTTACCCAAGGGGCCATGCAGTGGGACTGAACCCGGAACCATGTGGTTCGTTAGCAAGAATTTTTTTGTTTTTGTTAGCATTGTTAACTATTCTCATCCACCCAAGGGCTAAAGTTACAAGAACCTCCACAGTAATGTATGGGAAGGAGATTTGTCATTTTTAGACATTTAGTCCATATTTTGGACTGATATCTCTGTCTCCATTTTAAGCCAGAGAATACTTCATCTCTGCACAAATTCTGGTTTTCTGGTAATCAGACACTGCCACTAGCCACCAGCACTAGTAGCACCATCAATACCTCCACCACCATCACAAGTGAATAATTTATTAAACATAGGCGCAGGAGTGGCTGTGTGGTAAGTAGCTTGCTAACCAACCACATGGTTCCGGGTTCAGTCCCACTGCGTGGCATCTTGGGCAAGTGTCTTCTGCTATAGCCCCGGGCCGACCAATGCCTTGTGAGTGGATTTGGTAGACGGAAACTGAAAGAAGCCTGCCGTATATATGTGTATATATATATATGTGTGTGCTTGTGTGTTTGTCCCCCCTAGCATTGCTTGACAACCGATGCTGGTGTGTTTACGTCCCCGTCACTTAGCGGTTCGGCAAAAGAGACCGATAGAATAAGTACTGGGCTTACAAAGAATAAGTCCCGGGGTCGAGTTGCTCGATTAAAGGCAGTGCTCCAGCATGGCCACAGTCAAATGACTGAAACAAGTAAAAGAGTAAAGAGTAAAGAGAGTATCAAATTCTTTTGATTTCTTGTCTTTCAGACTGCTTCATACTCCCATGTTAACCCTTTCGTTACCAACCCAGCTGAAACCGGCTCTGGTTCTGTAGTACAAATGTCTTGTTTTCAAAAGTTCTGAATTAAAATCTTTCACCAAACCTTAGTCACAATTTATGTTCCTAACACTAATTTAATGATAACTAAGTTATTTTACTAAATTCTTTGTCATATTTAAAATAATTGAAAGAAGCACAAAGCATCTCAACAGAAATACAGTAACAAAAGGGTTAACTTAGCTTCACATCAGGCCAGAGCCAACAGACCTATAATAAAAGGCATTCCAATCAAGACCACACCATTTATTTATACATCTAGGACCCCAATACCCAGTGTTCTCTCGTTATCTTTTGAGAGACACCAAGGTAGTATTTGATGGTAGTTTGGTTACTGCTTCTAACAGTTCAAATGACTAAGTGGAAGACACGTTTATTGGTTCACCTATGTTGTAGTGTTCATTATAAACAGCTTGATAAATGGTCAATGTTCTGAATATTTAGTGGCACTATGGGGAGCACTGGGGGGACACTTGGAGCATTTGTACAAATACAAGGGAAGGTAGGGAGAAGAGGTCAAGATTTTATCATTATCACACAGAAGATATTAAAAGCTAGAGTTATTGGAGTTGTCCATCAAAATTGTGGACACGAATTTATATTTCTAATGTTTCTGTTGTTGTTGTTGCTGCTGCTGCTGCAGCCGTTATTGTTTTTGTTTTTGTTGTTGTTGTTCACTAGAAGTGAGTAATGTTTGTCTTTTAATATCATTAAATTTTACCAGACTGTCTGATTCGAAATGGCAGATACAGAGAATATGGTCACCAATAGAAGAGATGAGCGACTGTATGTGTATGAGAAAGAGAGAGAGAGAGAGAGAGAGTAAGAGAGGGAGAGAGGGAGAGCAAGAAGTTGACAAGATGTTCTGTTTAAAAGACAAGGAATAAATATGAATGTGTGTGTGTGCGTGTGTGTGTGAGGTGGCTGCTGCTGAGAGGTCAATGAGGTTAGCAGCTGTCACATGACTGTCGGGCCATCCTTTCCTATTGTAGGAAAGAATGATATTATTGGTGTCTTTTATTTTTTCCAAATCCCTGGAGAAGTGTAGAGGGGGCAATTTCTGTCTCTGAGCTACTTCACATGAGGAGATTTTGACAGCTTTTTAATGAGCATGGTTTCTATACATGCATATTTAAATACATATATACATATGTGTGGTATGAGTATGCACATGGCACGTGTGTGTGTATGAGTGCATGTGTGTGTGCGTGCGTGTGTGTGTGTGTGTGTGTGTGTATGAGTGCATGAGTGTGTGAGTGTGTGTGTGTATGTGTGTGTGTGTGTGTGTGTGTGTGTGTGTGTCTGGGTCAGTGTGTGTGTGTGTGTGAGTGTGTGTGTGTGGCCAAACAGAACTACAATCCAATCTATGCGCTCTGATTTGATCAGTGAAAGAAAGAACATGCTATTAAAAGAGGTGAAATTTGAGCTCTTCTAATTTGGAAAAGAGTATGTACTTAAACAGCCATACCCTCTTCCCTCAGCTGAGATTCTGGTAGCATCAAATAATATCGAAGACTTAGGTGTAACGGTGGACAATGATCTAAGCCGGATTGCACACATCAACAATAAAGTTGATTTGTTCCACACAACATGCTCTTCAATCCTTAGAAATTTCCAGTCTGGAAACTCTAATGCTACCTACTTTCTCTTCTCTACAATTGCTAGATCTATCCTTGAATACTGCTGCTCACTGTGGCCTTCTTACACAAAGCAAGACATTATGAAAGTTGAAGTTTCTCAGAGATTGATCACAGGAAAACTAAATGGCATGACAAGCTTTGAATATTGAAATCAACCCCCAAAAAACAGTGTGCTTTGAGGGCTACATCATTTATGCAATGGGGAAAATATTCCATTAGCACTTTTGAAAGGATGTTAATATCATGTCCATTAGTGACCCAAAACCTGGTCCTGTTGTTTTATATCCTAAAAAAGTTGAGTTCACATCACATAACATTTTCACACAGCAGATTTTAAAACTCAACTCTTATATTATTTTACTGGTGAGTGTGTTAAATTATAAGGCACAAAAAGAAAATGACTCTCCCCAGACACAACAGAATATGCTTCAACACACGAACTCATATAAAGAATCTTGCAAACCAAATCCAAAAACGAAATATTATTTAGCATTATCCTGAAAGAAACCAAAAAAGAAAAAGCCCTCATAGCATTAAAATGGCACCGGAACAAATCCCTCCAAACAATACCAGACAAACCAATGACGACCAGATAACTTTTAGTAAAAGAACAACCTGTTTGAGTGTGCTATGGTGTCCCAGAACAAGACTTAACCCTTTCATTACTATATTTATTTTGAGATGCTCTGTGTTTCTTTCAATTATTTTAACTATAACAAAGAATTTAGTAAATTAACTTCGTTACCATTAAGCTAGTGTTAGGAACATAAATTTTAACTAAGATTTGCTGGAAGATTTAAATTCAAAACTTATGCAGACAAAACATTTATACTAAAGAGCCAGAGCCGGTTTCAGCCGGTTGGTAATGAAAGGGTTAAATGTCTATTCTGAGTGGTGTTATTATATTAGATATGGCCTGGACTAATAATGAGCAAGGCTTAAATCGACATATATAGTCTAAGTTAAATTGTTGGTGCATCAACAGTGTTTGCTCCAGTGCTCCACTGTACCATGAAAGATATTTTAACCAAGAGGTGCAAGCAACAGGTGCATACATAGCTGTGTGCTTAAAACGTTTGCCTCCCATCTACAAAGTTTCAGTTTCAATCCCACAGTGTGATTCCTTGGTAAATGTCTTCTACTATAGCTTTCGGCTGACCAAAGCCTAGTGGTGCACGTTAACAGAAACTGAAAGAAAACCTTTCATGTGTGTGTGTGTGTGTGTGTTCACTTTCTCTTTTTAAGTTAGAATAAATTTGGCCAACTGCCTACTTGGCAGCAAAGTTGTGAAGAAAATCATCTTGTTTCATTCATCATCCTTTAGATCTTGAGAAGGTCT
>NC_043005.1:103792990-103812990 GCF_006345805.1 Octopus sinensis | reverse complement strand
CCCAGTACTTATTCTATCGGTCTCTTTTTGCCGAACCGCTAAGTGACGGGGACGTAAACACACCAGCATCGGTTGTCAAGCAATGCTAGGGGGACAAACACAGACACACAAACACACACACACATACACACACACACACATATATATATATATACATATATACGACAGGCTTCTTTCAGCTTCTGTCTACCAAATCCACTCACAAGGCATTGGTCGGCCCAGGGCTATAGCAGAAGACACTTGCCCAAGATGCCACGCAGTGGGACTGAACCTGGAACCATGTGGTTGGTTAGCAAGCTACTTACCACACAGCCACTAACTATTGTTAGTTTCTAAACCCAGGTCAATCCTGATTAAAATGATCTAAAATCAAAGACTTTTCAGCCATGACCATCCTGTCTCTTCTCCTACATGCAGTGAACCCTTAACAACATTGTCTAAGGTGTCTTTCACTTGAGTGTTATCTTGTGGCAAGATATGGTTGCTATTTCTAGTATCTTGAATAACTACATAGAGGCACCTGCATTGGCTCATTGTTCTTCTTATTGTTGCTATGTATAATGTTATTTTTATTTCTTATTTTTGCACTTTTATTGTAGCTTATGTTTTTGTTTTTGCTGTTGTTGTTTTAGTACAGGTAGTTGTGGTTGATACCAGGGCTACTGTCAGTGTTCTAGTTTATGCTATTGCCGTTGTGGTGGTGGTGGTGGTGGTGGTGGTGATGATGATGATGATGATGATGAGGATCATCATCATCATCATCATCATGGTTGTGGCAGTAGTTATGGTTAATATAGATACTACTGCTGATATCCTCCTCCTCCTCCTCCTCGTTATTGTTGTTGTTGTTGTAGGAAAATTTAAGGGAAAACTACTCGTTTGCGTTTACAATTCTGGTCTCTCAAACTTATAGTAGAGGAAACCTTGAAGTCCTCATCTTCAAGAAGTGTATATCTAGGGACAAAAGAAAAAGGAAAGAGAAAACCTCTCTTCTCCTGATAACTACCCCCTCTATCACTCTTATTTCCAAAATCTCAAACCCAATGGATGCTGGCATACAATTTGTAGAATTTTTAAAGTATCTAACAATATACCTTGTAGTATTCAGTTAAGGTCCTTCTTATTATGAATTCAAATTATATAAGGCGCAGGAGTGGCCATGTGGTAAGTAGCTTGTTTACCAACCACATGGTACCGGGTTCAGTCCCACTGTGTGGCATCTTGGGCAAGTGTCTTCTACTATAGCCTCGGGCCGACCAAAGCCTTGTGAGAGGATTTGGTAGACGGAAACTGAAAGAAGCCCGTCGTATATATGTATATATATGTATATGTGTGTGTGTGCGTGTATGTTTGTGTTTGTCCCCCTAGCATTGCTTGACAACCGATGCTGGTGTGTTTATGTTCCCGTCACTTAGCGGTTCGGCAAAAGAGACTGATAGAATAAGTACTGGGCTTACAAAGAGTAAGTCCCAGGGTCGAGTTGCTCAATTAAAAGCGGTGCTCCAGCATGGCCACAGTCAAATGACTGAAACAAGTAAAAGAGAGTAAAGAGTAAGTCAAAGTTCCTGTCAAGTATTGTGGTAAAATTGTATTCCTATGGTGTCTCCTAAATGTGAATGGAATTACAACACAAAACAAGTCAAGACATTTTTTTTCTCACAAAGTCGCTCTCACTTCTGCCTCAGTAATAACAAGTATGGTTCCTATAGAGCTAGTTCAGTGGACAGCTTAGTTTGGTGGTGCCATTCACTTATCAATTCTTATTCTTGACAACATTGAAAAAAAGTAACATTGATTCCCTTGACTTCAACAAACTTTCAACCATGAGAACCACAGCTAAATGCTTTTAGGCTCTTTCTGTCTTTTATCTGTTAGATCTTAAAAACAAAATTCCCTATTACATATCGTATTCAATGTGGTGCATCCCAAGGATTGATTTTGTCCCTCACATCCTTTCATCTGTACCTTTAAGGACCACACAACTCAATAAAACATTCATAATATAACACTCTCTCTTACTTGTTTCAGTCATTTGACTGTGGCCATTCTTGAGCACCGCTTTTAGTCGAGCAAATCGACCCCAGCACTTATTCTTTGTAAGCCTAGTACTTATTCTATCAGTCTCTTTTGCTGAACCACTAAGTTACGGGGACGTAAACACACCAGCATCGGTTGTCAAGTGATGTTGGGGGGGAAAACACAGACACACAAACACACACACACACACACATATATATATATATTTCCATGATAGATCGTTAGCCACTACACACATTTTTTTCTCTCCTTGTTTTTTCTGTGTACCTTTCTGTAGAAGAGCGTAGGCTCGAAATGTAAAAGACTTTTTCTATTCCTGAGCATTATACTAATACATCTGTTTGTTTTGTACACCACCTGTCTCACCTGTAAACTCTCCCTATATATATATACATATATACTACGGGCTTCTTTCAGTTTCCGTCTACCAAATCCACTCAAAAGGCTTTGGTCTGCCTGAGACTATAGTAGAAGACACTTGCCCAAGGTACCATGCAGTGGGACTGAACCCGAAACCAAGTGATTGGTAAGCAAGCTACTTACCACACAGCCACTCCTATGCCTAATGTTCTTCTATAAAATTTCATTCAATCACCTTTAAAACGGGCTAATACAGTGAATGATTAGACCCACTGTAAATGATAAAAGAAACCCTATAAGCCACAACATAGCAACCAAGTCTCCCGCAATGAATTTCTAATGAACTCATCATCATCATCATCATCGTTTAACGTCCGCTTTCCATGCTAGCATGGGTTGGACGAATGACTGAGAGCTGGCAAACCAGATGGCTGCGCCAGGCTTCAATCTTGATCTGGCAGAGTTTCTACAGCTGGATGCCCTTCCTAACACCAACCACTCCGAGAGTGTAGTGGGGGCTTTTTATGCGCCATCGGCATGGGGGCCAGTCAGGCGGTACTGGCAATGACCTCGCTCAAATGTTTTTACATGTGCCACCGGCACAAGTACCAGTAAGGCGATGCTGATAACGATCACACTCGAATGGTGACTTTTACGTGCCACTGGCACAGAAGCCGGTTAGCCACTCTGGCAACAATCACACTCGGATGGTGCTCTTTGCACCCTGCTAGCACGGATGCCAGTCATTGAATAGGGACCACATTAGTGGAAATAGAAAACACACAAGTCAAGATGTGACCTTCTCTACTCGATATGGTAAATGCATCACCATCAAAATATCCCTTCAATCTTTATAATAGGAGCAATATATCATGCCTGGTTCTAATATATAGTCATATCTAAAAACAACACTGATTGGCTGTATCTGAACCTAATACAGTGTCTATCAAAAATATGGTGTAACCACCTCCCTCCTCAGTGTTGTTACGTCTAGTATCATAAATCTATATATATATAAAGTGAGGTTGTGTGGTGTCTGTCTCCCGCGATTTAGATTCCTAACTACTCCCACATTTTGCGGTGCAGTTTAATCAAAACCGGGTATCTTATAGTCGTGATTCATATCGAGCCCTTCTAGGTATTAGCGCGCGTCTATGATGAGTCTACGATTTAAAAAAAAATTTACCATCAATTTTTCCCATTTTTAATGCATTTTTGGCATATATAAGGGAAGTAACTCTCTAAAAATTTATTATTAAATCTCAGAACGTAAAAAGCTACAGTAACCCCCCCCTTTGTGGTTAGCCATATTGAGATGGCTATTATACTTTACATCTCTAAAAATGCTTATATAGTTATTTCCCTTACAAACCCGAGCAACGCCGGGCGATACTGCTAGTTACATATAAACATATTTTGTAATCATATTTTTTAATAAATATTTTTATTTGCTTTAAATTGTTGCATGAATATAAAAACAAAAAACCATGAAATATATCTTCAGAGTTTATAATAAATAAAATGTTTTATTTAAATACATTTATTTTTATAGATATCTTTAATTTATGCAATGACTACCAAAATCTTAGACACATTATTCTTGGAAACAAGACAGGATGTTTTAAAGCTAGGCACAACCTGAGGCTAGACAATAACAACAACAACAACAACAATAAATTCATTGTAATTTCAGTCTTACAGTACCAAATCTCTGACACACACACACATACAAACATATACATGCAACACACATACATACGTGTGTGTGTGTATATATATTATATACATAAATATAAATATATATAAATATATATTTATATATATATATATATATATATATATATACATATATACATACATATATATATGCATATATATATGCATATATATATATATATATATATATATATATATATATATATATATACGTATATTTATATATATAGATAGATAGATAGAAAGAGAAAGAGAGAGAGAGAGGAGAAGAGAGATGGAAGTACATGTATGCGTATGCTGCGTGTGCGTGTATGTGTTTTGTGTGTATGCACGTGCGTGTGTATGTGAGAAATATATAATTGGCAAGCCTTTCAGAAACCAGCTACAAAAAAATGTAAATCTGATGAAATTGGAAGATTTCTTCCTTGCTTTTTTAAATTCTTTGAGCATCTTCTGCTTTTGTTTTCTGCTGCTTTTTATTCATTTCTTTTTCTCCATTTAATTTTATATTCTTGTGTGCATTTCTTTGTCTTTTTTTTTTTGATTGGGTTTTCTATTCAATTCTTTAGTTTTGTTTTACGTTTCTTAAAAACTAGTTTTAGATACACAATAGCAATTTAAATGGTATTTTGTGGTGAAAGACATTTCCTTCTTTTGTTTATTACATCCATCCATCCATCCATACATACATATATACACATACATACACATACGCATATATACATACATACATATATATAACATATATACATACATACATACACACATACATATATACATACATACACACATACATATATACACACACACATATATATATATATATACATACATACATATATACATACATACTTATATACATACATATATACATACATACATATATACATACATACATATATACATACATACATATATACATACATATATTCATGCATACATACATAGATATATACATACAAAACGATGATGATGGTGATGATGATACATACATGCATACATGCATACATGCATATATACATACATACTTAAATACATACAAACATACATACGTACATACATACATACACATACACATAGACATATACATACACACACACACACATATCTATATATATATATATATATATATATATCAGTTTTCATGTTTCTAGTTGTTATGTTTACTGTTCTGAACTTTTACCACCAAGATATCTTGCATATCATTCAATCATTAACTGTTGCAATGTTGTTGTTGTTGTTGCTGTTGCTTTGTGTCACTTTATGGTTTTTGTTTTTTTACTGCACATTTTATTTTATTATACTATCTTTAATGTAGTTACCTTGAAATGTTAGTATTTCGTCCAATAACATTCATCTTAGTTCCATGAATATTACATTTACATAGAAATAGAAACAGACATACAAACATACATTTAAACATTCATTTATACATGCAATTATATATATATATATATATATATATATATATATATATGTGTGTGGTGTGTGTGTGTGTGTATATGTATATATATATGCACATATACATATATATATATACACATATATACATATATATATATGTATATATATATGGATATGTATATATATATGCATATGTATATATATATGCATATGTGTATATATATATACATATATATATATGTATGCACACATGCACTCATACATACAGACAGACATGACAGTGCAGTTAAGACAATCGCTTTCACAGTTTTGAGGCCTGGCATTCCATCCCATAGCATATCTTACACACACACACACACATACATGCACACAAATACTCAATATATATAAAGTGCATATTTTATTAGAAGCCAAATTGTACTTCTGATGTACACAAGGATATCATATAATATTAAATCAAAATTATACGCATCAAAACTTTTTCTACTTCCCAAACCAACATGCAAAGCTCTTCTCTTTATAAGAAGCCTATCTACCCTCACAGTGACACAAATCTTTTTTCCTAAAGTATTAACTGCTCAAGTTCTACCTGTGAGACCAAAAGTAGTAAATGGTTACACCACTTCACTCTTCAAATATATCTGGAGTGTAAAAAATGATAACACTAACAGTTCAATATGTGTTGCTCTATGTTATTGATTGCTGCTGTGACTTATTTCTCTAATTTGAAGAACGATCTGAATTAGTTATCTTTCCAAGTAATGGATTTGCTACTGCCTCAAAGAGGGACATATAAATAATAAAAGGATCATTAATCATCTTTTTAATACAAAAACTTCTTTAATGCTCGTTGTTTCCCTTATATGTGTGTTTTTGTGTGTTTATATATATCATATTGAAAACACAAAAATATCACTTGCTTGTATGTAATTAGATGAACGAATGATGATGATAATAATAATAATAATAATAATAATAATAATAATAATAATAATAATAATATTAATAATAATAATAATAATAATAATAATGATAATAATAACAATATATAATAATAATAATAATAATAATGATAATATAATAATAATAATAATAATAATAATAATAATAATAGTAACAATAATAATGATAATAATGATAATAATAATAATTGCCCTGATACAGTACCAGGCAGTGGCTCTCATGGCTTCTGATCTTAACTGATTGGAAGTGTTATCATGTACATTGTTTTGTCTTGGTATAAAAGATGGGCTACAGCAAATATTCTGCTCAATACCACAGATTTGCTTGTCAGTTGTTTGACCTTAACCAGTTGACCATGTCCCTTAGTGGCTGACGATATGTGCATCTCTGATCACGAGCAGAAGTAGTGGGGGAGCATCATAGCCATGTGTTGAGAGGAATTCTTTGGGGTTTGAATAATTCTCCTCTGGAAACATGTGTGTTTCGTTCAACATCATTAAACAACCCTTATTCAGAGACCTTTTGAGCAGGATGGGTTACTCGACCAGAAGAAAATTCTAACTGGGCCCCACCTGCAAGGTCATGTGCTGTTTATCTTTATATGAGATCACCATGTCATGCACATATGGTTGTGATGCATGTACCTAGTGTACCCTTATCAGATGGGTAGTGAGGATGGGTATACTGGGCTTCATATTATTGTACTCCAACGTCACTTTGATGGCATGCACTGCTCTCTCACTCAACAACAACAACAATAATAATAATGATGATAATAATAATAATAATGATAACAATAATAATAGTCTCAAATTAATAATAATAATAATAGTCTCAAATTAATAATAATAAATGGTCTCAAATTTTGCCACAAAGGCAGCAATTTTGGGGAAGGGGATGAATGGTAAAGTCAACCTTGGCGGAGTTTGAACTCAGAACATAACGATGAACAAAATACTGCTAAGCATTTCGTGTGGCATGCTAACAACTCTGCCAGTTCAATAATAATAATGTGATAAGAAATATTGTTATATTTGGAAACAATCATTTTGCCAATAAATACACACACTGTTTGACTTTCACTTCATATTTATTCTGATATATTGTTTGTGAAAGTTCTTTCGTCGCACATTCCTTGAGCTCCTCAATGGTTTCTTGTTCTTCTTCTCTGGGTCTCCTCTTCTTTCTGGCTTTATCATATTTACTCCATCTGTTAGGGAAAGTAGTCATTCAATAGGACACAGAATGCATGACAAAAGAACTTTGACAAACAAATAAAAACTAGTAATAACAAAGCTGAAGTGAACACAAAATAATGTGTGTGTTTATTGGCAAAATGACCATCCCCAAATATAGCAATATCTGTTTCAACACAATTTCACATCTTGAATTTTGTGATAAAAGAACTTCAACAAAAATTCAATTGTCTTTAAGGACCGAAATATTCTGTGTTGGCATTCAAATAGTTTACAGTGGCTTTTGTAAATTGCAATAGCCTAGATATATCTTCTGTACATAACACGTATCTTTTCTTCCATTGGTATATAGCTTACTATTCTCTGCATTTCTTAACTTCATTGCATATTCCTTGTGTGTGTGTGCTTTTTTAGTTATTAATGTCAATTCAGCACAGCCATTTATGTCTTATGCTTTTCATTTTTTATTTCTTTATTTCAAAAATCGACAATATGGTTAGTATATCTCTCAATATATAAATGGCAAAATGTCTGTTTGTGTGTGTGTCCTTTATACAAATCCACAATTTTTAAGTTAGAGGGCTCGTACTTTCTATGGTCATTTAAAACCGTCCAAGGGTAGTCGTGCACATCTTTCCATTTCCCCAGTCACCCCGCAAAGCCATTAAAAAATCAATAGAAGTGACTATGTTGTGAATTTTCTATCCAAAACCCAATCAAAATGCCCGAAACTTGATATGCCAATTGAATGCCAGCTAGCTGTATGTGATTGGTCTGGGATTTGGACAGTACCTGCGTGTATATGTGCATGCACGCAGCTGTATATGCATGCACTAGCACTATGACCCGGCGTTGCCAGGTCATAGTGCTAGTTTATATATATATATATATATTACCATTGGTTATCCCATACATTATATGATTTCTACTGATCCATCATTGGAGTGTTTTGGAGGTTTACTTCTACTTCATATGATATTGTTCTAGTGTTGCAAGCGTAGTCAGGAAGGCTTATGACTTTCTATTTGAAGTCCACATATCGGTAAATGTTGTAGATTTTCTGCCTGAAATTCTTTTAATATTTGAGCAGCAAGGACGGCGAGCTGGCAGAATCGTTAACATGCCAAGCAGAATACCTCATAGCATTTCGTACGTCCTGTGTTCTGAGTTCAAATGCCACCGGGGTCAACTTTACCTTTCATTCTTTCTGAGTCGATAAAATAAATACCAGTCGGGCACTGGGATCGATCTAGTTAACTCCTCTGAACTTGCTGGACTTCTACCAAGATTTGAAGCCAATATTTGAGCGGCTACTGTATGTAAATATCACATTTTCTATTAAATTTAGACTTATTACTGTAATTCTTGAAAAAAATTTTTGTCTCAGTCAGTTCCAGCAGTCTTTCTTCTGTCTTGTTTTATTTTCAATTCAAAGACAATGAGTGGTCAATCAACTGATTTTTGTGGAGCCTATTTTGAATCTTATGGTAGAAAGACAGGTCGTATTTAATCTTTTCTTTGAAGCAGCTTTTGATAAAAGTGTTATTGTTAGAGAAAGCCGCTTTATCGAACATCTCTTTAGTAGGCGATAGACTATAAATTCTGATAACATGGACTAAATATTTTAAATCTACTCCACGTTATTGATGACAAGAGTCTTTATCAATATATTTAATTATTTTTAAGCCTTTATATATTGATACCTAAATATATAACAACACCCCCAAAAAACGGATCAGGCGGGCGCTGGCAACGTCAACTCGGCTACGGCTATCCCGTCCGGTACGAGAGGAACTGCTCGATAGAGCGGTGGTGCCAGGCTGCCTCTGAGCGATAACGGCTGAATGCCTCTAAGCTGGAACCATAGCTGGCCCCGAGTTGTTTTCCAAAAGAGTCTCAACCTCAAGGCGCATGCCTTAGCTCGACGTTCGCCGTCCACCCGTTATTTTAAAGCCTTTAAGGTTTAGGAAAGATTTTTTTTTACCTTCAGTAAACTGGAACTAAGAAACCCAAGCAATACCTTAAATTATCCCCGAAATATACGTACATATATCTGTGTGTGTATACATACATACATACATACATACATACATATACATAAATACATGCATACATACATACATACATACATACATACACACACATACATACATACATACATACATACATACTACAACACACATACATACATACATACATACATACATATACTACATACATACATACATACATACATACATACACACACATACATACTACATACATACATACACACATACATACATACATACATACTACATACATACATACATACATACATACATATATACACACATACATACATACATACATACATACATACATACATACACCATACATACATACATACATACATACATACATCATACACACATACATACATACATACATACATACATACATACATACACACATACATACATACATACATACATACATACATACATACATACATACACACCATACATACATACATACATACATACACACATACATACATACATACATAATACATACATACACACATACATACATACATACATACATACATACATACATACATACATCCACACATACATACATACAACTACATACATACATACACACATACATACATACATACATACATACATCATACATACATACATACACACATACATACATAATACACACATACATACATACATACATACACACATACATACATACATACATACATACATACACACATACATACATACATACTACATACTACAACATACACACACATACATACATACATACCCAACATACATACATACATACATACACACATACATACATACATACATACATACATACATACATACATACAATACACACACACAGACATACATACATACATACATACATACATACTACATACATACACACACACATACATACATACATACATACATACATACATACATACATACAACCCATACATACATACATACACACATACACATACATACATACATACATCCACACATACATACATACATACATACATACATCATACATACATACAACACATACATACATACATACATACATACATACATACATACATACACATACATACATACATACATACATACATACATACATACACACCATACATACATACATACATACATACATCACACATACATACATACATACAACATACATACATACATACATACTACATACACACATACATACATACTACATACATACATACATCACCATACATACATACATACATACATACATACACACATACATACATACATACATACATACATACATATACATACATACATACACACTACATACATACATACATACATACATACATCAACATACACACATACATACATACATACATACATCACATACAACATACATCATACACATACATACCTACATACAACATACATACATACATCATACATCATACATACATACATACATACATACACACATACATACATACATACACACATACATACATACTACATACACACATACATACATACATACATACATACATACATACATACATACACACATACATTACATACATACATACACACATACATACATACATACATACATACATACATACACACATACATACATACATACATACACACATACATACATATGCACGCACACACGCAAGTACAACACACAGACGCACACACACATGTATGTGCATGTTTATGTATGCATATATTGCTATTTCAAATCTGTATTTTCATCTATATATTGGTATTGATTTGTCTGTCATATTGATTTTACGTTGCAAGATAAGGTGCAAACAAAAACTGCACTCTCATTTACACTGACATATATGCGTAAATATACACACATGCACGTATGTATATAAGTTTGTTTATAAGTATTAGTGTGTGTGTAAGAGAGAGAGACCATATATATATATATATATATATATAATATATATATATATATATATATATAATATATATTATACATATGTGTGTGTGTGTGTGTATCTGAAATTGAAACTCTTATCTTAATAAATTAATCCGTTTCATATTAATATATACGATAGTGTACAGATTTGGAAAATTTTAATGCAGAAAGTCATGACAATTAATCAAATCGTGGGACAACGGCAGACAATAAAAGAAAGTCACCGGAATATCTTTGCATATTCCATGGATACCTTATATAGTATAAAACACGACATACTATCAAAGACAACTAGAAAGCAAAAATCAACTGTAAAAAATTCGACCTGCCAAAAAGGAAAGTAATTTTTCAACTACAAAAGCAATATTTTTCCGAGTTTGTACGATCATTTAACCTATTCATTATACATGCCTACACTCGCACATGCGCACACACTCACATACATACACACACACACACATACACATTCAGTATAGATATAAAAACATGAATACGTACATGCATACACACACATATTAAATTGATAAGGGTCACTAGCATGCACACCTGTTGGTGCATATATCCTTATACATAAATGTGTGTGTGTGTGTGTGTGTGCGCGTTTGTGTTTGTGTGATTTTCCTCATAAGGAACGAGTTGGTTTCATACAAATATACCAAGTGCCATTGTTGAAATGTAGACAACAGAACCCACGTCTCGTATTGAACTTGAGGCAACACTCGCACATTTTTATTGTTCCACTTACAGATTGCGTTTGGTTGTGCGAGTCAGTCGGTTGATTTCTTTTTCTGTAAAATCCAGTTTTTCCAGATTGTCACGTGGGCATTCACTAGCAGATCCAAGCGCACCATTTATTATTGGTATAAATATGAATTTATAATAGATGGAGTTTTTGAAGCAGTTGTCCTTAGTTATCCGCTTCCTCCTTGATTTTCGAAGCGATATTGACACCTGTAAGGAACTAACCCCTTTAGCAATAACATACGCTTTCTTGTCTGTCCCAAACATATCTGTCCACCCTGGTATATTTGCACCTAGTTCCACCAATATTCCTTGTGTTGACGTTCATGGATTTATTCAGTAACAAGTGGATTCTCTCTATATTTATGCCAGAACATTCTGTTTTTCGGATGGCACTGTATATTGTTTTAGCGACAGCGTCATGTCGCAGGCGTGATGGCGTAGTACTTTGATGACATATTTGGGACAGTTTGTTGATTATTTGTGATGTCTTCCAGAGAAATGAGACATAATCGATATTTTCTGTTGCATCTTGGAGCTCTAATGGATTTGCTGTCCCTTTTGGGCAGAATTGTTAGCGTGCCGGGCGAAATGCTTAGCAGTATTTCGTCTGCCGCTACGTTCTGAGTTAAAATTCCGCCTAGGTCGACTTTGCCTTTCATCCTTTCGGGGTTGATTAAATAAGTACCAGTTACGCACTGGGGTCGATATAATCGACTTAATCCGTTTGTCTGTCCTTGTTTGTCTTCTCTGCGTTTAGCCCCTTGTGGGTAGTAAAGAAACAGGTATTTCGTCTGCCGCTACGTTCTGAGTTCAAATTCCGCCTAGGTCGACTTTGCCTTTCATCCTTTCGGGGTTGATTAAATAAGTACCAGTTACGCACTGGGGTCGATATAATCGACTTAATCCGTTTGTTTGTCCTTGTTTGTCTTCTCTGTGTTTAGCCCCTTGTGGGTAGTAAAGAAACAGGTTATCAGATATTTTGTAGCAATCTCCTGCTCTTGGATTGCAAACACAGAGCCTGCAGTGTGATGTGATGTAGCGGTCGCAAGTCCAAGAAAGGCTGCATTTCGTATCCAGGTTAGTGTCATCATGAAAACCTCGGGAAATGTACCCATGCATAGTCTTTAGAAAAATTTCTTTAATTGGTATGTACGTGTTTTATGTCCAGTTCATTTCTGAAATTTGTTAGTCCAGATGTTTTACAAGATGTATGTGAGGTCACCCGGAAGAAAGTATTTCCTAGGGAGCTCACTGCTGACATGTTGGCTGTTGTCCTCTTCGTTTTGTAACACAAAGTTTATGAATTTATTTTGTTGTTGTTGTTGTTTAGCTGGTGCTGACAGTGAAATACAAACGACATCCGAAGGCTGTCCGTACTAATTTCAAGCCTCTGCCTCCTTCATCTCCAATTAGCTAGAATATTTTTTTTACTTGTTTCAGTAATTTGACTGTGGCCATGCTGGAGCACCGCCTTTAGTCGAGCAAATCGACCTCAGGACATATTCTTTGTAAGCCTAGTACTTAATCTATCGGTCTCTTTTGCCGAAACGCTAAGTTAAGGAGACGTAAACAAACCAGCATCAGTTGTCAAGCGATGTTGGGGAGACAAGCACAGACACACAAACATACACGCACACACACACACATACTACATACATACATACATACATACATACATACATACATGCATACGTATATATATATATATAATATATATATATATATATATATATATATATATATATATATATATATATATATATAGGGAGAGTTCACGAAAAAAACCAAAAGACGAAGACAGGTGGTGTACAAAACAAACAGGGATAGAAAAAGTCTTTTACGTTTCGAGCCTACGCTCTTCTACAGAAAGGGACACAGAAAAAAACAAGGAAAGAAACATGGAGAGAGAAAAAATGTGTGTAGTGGCTACCGATCTATCATGGCGACTGCCCGTCGTATATATATATATACATATATACGACGGGCCTCTTTCAGTTTCCATCTACCAGATCCACTCACAAGGCTTTGGTCGGCTCGAGGATATAGTAGAAGACACTTGCCCAAGGTGCCACGCAGTGGGACTGAACCCGGTACCATGTGGTTCGTAAGCAAGCTATTTACCACACAGCCACAGTAGTTTCCAGTTGAAGTCAGGAACATGCGGGTTTTAAAGACTATGGATTGAATTACCTCTACAGACCAGTCTAGTATCTCAAACGTTGGTATCAGCATTGGTAGCGAATGTATTGTAGATTTCTTTTATGTAAGAGGAGACCTTCGACTGCCGTATTTTTCTAAGTGTGGTACAATATTCTTGAGCACTCTACCTTTGCACATAGGACCTTCGGATGATATATTCTAATCAACACCTAAATAATTATAGTATTCTTTGTGTGGATCAGGAGAGATAAAGAAACACATTTCTTTACTACCCACAAGGGGCTAAACAGAGAGAGGACAAACAAGGACAGACACACGGACCCCCAGTGCGTGACTGGTACTTATTTGATCGAGCCCGAAAGGATGAAAGGTAAAGTCGACCTAGGCAGAATTTGAACTCAGAACGTAGCGGCAGACGAAATACCGCTAAGCATTTCGCCCGGCGTGCTAACGATTCTGCCAGCTCGCAGAGGCTTTGGATTTGAGAAACAGATTTTACTCATTGAATAATCAAATACGGAACTTCTTTGGCTAACTTCCTTGCCTATATAAGCTGAAAATGTTCTTATAGCTCCAGTTGATATTTTGGCACTGTCAACATTTTCAACAAAGACTTATGGAACTTATTGGATTCATTGGTAACTCTAAGTGGTTGCACAATCTTCTGATATGTAGCCATTGAATCTTTGTTTAAAGAAAGGTTAACAGAATTAATGCCAAAATTAGCAATTTTACAAAAAGACTATCTCCATGATCTATTCCTTTTGAAATATTTACAATATCAGAAACCCTCTTCATACAGATACACAGAATCGTACGTGAGTTTAAAGTATAAAGATTTATTGAATCTAAACGAGGTCGTGGTAGGAGTTAACTGTTATGAAGAAAGAAGAAAGGGTGTGAGAAGTTGTGTGTCCCCTTGAATAGTCAAAAATGGTTTACAGAAAATTAGCCAATGATTGATAGAAATTTCCGTTTGGCTAAAATATCGCAAATGAGAAAAGTGAAACTAAAAAGACGCCCTCACGTGGTCATTCTATGTTTATGCACATTGTAGAAAAGACATTTCAGTGTGGTGTGTGTGTGTGTGTGTGTGTGGTGTGTGTGTGTGAGAGAGAGAGAGAGAGAGGAGAGAGAGAGAGAGAGAGAGAGAGAGAGAGAGAGAAGAGATTTTCTTAAAAGTTTTTAAATAGATTACGTTTATATATTTGTTTAGCAAAGATTTTTTATGTGAAATCGTGTGTTGAAACAGATATTGTTGTATTTAGGAATGGTCATTTTGCTAAATTATTGGCTAAATTGGCAAAATGACCATTCCTAAATACAACAATATTTTTAAATAGATGTTATAATATTTTGCAAAAACAAATTGACGCGGAATCTCATGGAAAGAAGCCTTTGTATTGCGTGTAAACTCTTTCGTTGCTCAACTTTTCAAAAACACATCATGTAAAATAAAAAAAAAAACACATTTCTTTTGCTTCCACATAATCTTGAGACGTAGTCTCAGCATGATATATTCATGCTAATATAAACCAAAACAAACATTTACAGTAACATGATATGGGAACAAAGAAGAGTGCCTTCCCTTAGTTCCATATCACCCACTTCCACGGAAAATTCTGTTGTTTTAACGATTCATTTTCTGCATCTCTTTTCCAAAGATAAAGAAGAACCAGGGGCAATTATACACAAAGTAATATTAGCAAGTGTATAGATTACAGTACGTGTGCATTTAGTTTTTGAAATTACACTTTTTTTTTTTAAATACTGAAACTCCTTTACTTGTTTCAGTCATTTGACTGCGGCCATGCTGGAGCACCGCCTTTAATCGAGCAACTCGACCCCGGGACTTACTCTTTTGTAAGCCCAGTACTTATTCTATCGGTCTCTTTTGCTGAACCGCTAAGTGACGGGGACATAAACACACCAGCATCGGTTGTCAAGCAATGCTAGGGGCACAAACACACACACACAAACATACATGCACACACACACACACACACATATATATATATATATACGACGGGCTTCTTTCAGTTTCCGTCTACCAAATCCACTCACAAGGCTTTGGTCGGCCCAAGGTTATAGTAGAAGACACTTGCCCAAGATGCCACACAGTGGGACTGAACCCGGAAACATGTGGTTGGTAAACAAGCTACTTACCACACAGCCACAAAGAAAATAAAAAAATATTTCAAGAGTGACGAAGATACGGCCGTTTTATAATAAAAAAATCAATCATTTGACATTTTAAAAAAATCATTATTATTATAATACTCAACTCATTACGATGGATTAATATTATTACGTCCCACCTTGAGCATAATCGTATGAACCCAGAAATATTTAAAACAGAGAGTTACTTACTTGCAAATAAATGTGTTAACATGTGACATTATTGACCGAGGTTACCGTGGTCTTTTCCGTAGGCTTTTCTTTCTACGGATAAACCTTATGTTTCCCCCTTTACACTTTACATCATGACATTTCTGTGATACACGATCCCTATTGATCGTTTTTTTTTTTTTTTACGATCCCTTTTGATCGAAAACCTACCCCTCTTTTATTTTATTTTTTTTTAATTAAAAAATTTTATTTATTTTTTCTCCCCAAAAAGAAAAGCTCTACTTTGTAATTTGTCCCCTCTCTGCTCAGCCCTGTGTGGCTGATAAAGAAGCATATATGTATCATTATGAGTATGTACAATGCATAAGTTAATGCGGGTATGTTTATGCTAGTGCACGTGAGAGAGAGGAGAGAAAGAGAGAGAGAGAGAGAGAGGGGGTGGAAGGGAGCAAACACGGCAAAAAGAGTAACGTAAGAAAGTAACTAAAAAAGAGAAGATAAATATATATATATATATATGTGGATATTCGGGTAGATCGATAGTCTTACAAACGCGCGTACACCCACGCACACAAACGTTTGTATGTATGAATGTATTCATGTACATGTGTATATGTATAAGTGTGTGTGCGCGCACGTGTGGTAAGTAGCTTGCTTACCAACCACATGGTTCCGGGTTCAGTCCCACTGCAGGGCACTTGGGCAGGTGTCTTCTACTATAGCCTCGGGCCAACCAAAGCCTTGTGAGTGGATGGATTTGGTAGACGGAAACTGGAAGAAGCCCGTAGTATATATGTATATATATGTATGTGTGTATATGTTTGTGTGTCTGTGTTTGTACCCCGCCCCACCATTGCTTGACAACCGATGGTGGTGTGTTTAAGTCCCGTAACTTAGCGGTTCAACAAAAGAGACAGATAGACTAAGTACTAGGCTTACAAAGAATAAGTCCTGGGGTCGATTTACTCGACTAAAGGCTGTGCTCCAGCATGGCTACAGTCAAATGACTGAAACAAGTAAAAGAGTAAAGAGTATACAAGTCGTCCATGCTGAAGAGAGGTCAATGCATGTCTGCAAGGACAGAGGAAAACCATTTTACCTGTGCCAAGCGAACTAGCGTAGCTAGTGGGGCGGGGCAGTAGGGGCAGTCCACCCTGGGTAGCACTTTTAGGTCTGTTGTAGGCAATATATGTTTTCTGTCGTGACCGGGGGCGACAAACCGAAGTGCTGCTCCAGGCGGCACACCTCTAGCTACGCTAGTGGCCAAGCGGTCACTTAATGAGGTCAAAACCTTTCATGAATACGGCATGCATTGGTTCTCTTCTGATGAGAAAATGTTCAGCCAAACCCAAAACAGGAGAAATGTCCAATGGTTATTGTCAGGGCCTTCTGATGTTCCCGGATTGATGCACACTAAGTTTCCAGCAGCTGAGATGGTTTTAGGAGTGGTAACAAAGGTCATGCTATGCTATCCAGGGAGTCTTAGATTTAATGCTGTTAGACATGTTGAGGACCTGGGGGCAGCTGTTAAGCTCTGGAAGAAGTATGTAGTAGAAGGCCACACGTGGTTCAACAATATTCAGTACCTTCTCACAAAGTTCACGTTACCAAGATGTTAGACAATCATTACGATCTTGGGACGACAGACTTGTGGCCTTCAAACTCGCAAGATTAAACCCCCAAGAACGACTACATTTGGAGCGTCATTGAAAGAGAAAGAAAACAGCATCCTCACTGTACCGTACCTTCACTATAGGCTGTGATTGGCCAGGTGATGTCTGAACACAATAAGAAACGTTTAGTGGATGAATGTCAATGATTCCGGTCCCGTGTGGAAGCAGTCGTCAAAGCCGAAGGAAGATTCATGAAGTAATCATATAAGAAAGCTTATCGAGAATATGAGTACAAATCTTTTTTTATTAAAATACCCTTATTTTGCTACACTAGAGTTGGTTTATCAAAACACGCAATAATTCCTGAAATGTACTGGTTTGGAATGGAAGCACTCCGTCGGTTACGACGACGAGGGTCCCAGCTGATACGATCAACCGTGAAATTAACGTGTAAGTGGCTGAGCACTCCACAGACACGTGTACCCTTAACGTAGTTCTCGGGGATATTCAGCGTGACACAGAGAGTGACAAGGCCGGCCCTTTGAAATGCGGGTACAACAGAAACAGGAAGTAAGAGTGAGAGAAAGTTGTGGTGAAAGAGTATAGCAGGGATCACCACCATCCCTGCCGGACCCTCGTGGAGCTTTAGGTGTTTTCGTTCAATAAACACTCACAACGCCCGGTTTGGGAATGGAAACCGCGATCCTACGACCGCGAGTCCGCTGCCCTAACCACTGGGCCATTGCGCCTCCCGTGCTGGTTTACGTGTGTGTATATGTGCATGGATCAGTGTGTGCGTATGTCTGCGTATCTGTGTATGTATGTATGTATGTATGTAGTAAGTCTGAGTGTGCTTGTGTGTCTGTGTGTACACAATAGTTTTGTTACACACAGCCGTATCAGTTCTTCGTATTATGATGTCTTGAGACAAATTGATGCTGGCTACAAATGATAACGCCAGCACCACATATATAAGACTGACTGCGTGTACACACACACATGTACATATGCATACACTTATGTAGGCTTCTACATATTTCTATATTTTTGCTCTCACACTCTCTCTGTCACACACACACACGGACGTATACACCACCCCTATCTATGTATATATCCAGAGAGCGACAAAGAGAGAGAGAGAGAGAGAGTTACTCCCACAACCAAATTACCAAATCACCCATTAAGAAGCTATCGACTGGTAATTGTTTTTTTTGTTTCGGTTTGTTTCTTTTGTTCAATTTTTCGTTTTGAATTATAATCATCATTATTGTTGTTGTTGCTGTTCTTCTCCTTCTTCTTCTTCTTCTTCTTCTTCTTCTTATTATTATTATTATTTATTATTATTATTATTATTATTATTTATTATTATATTATTATTATTGTTATTATTATCATTATTATTATTATCATTATCATATTATTATTATCATTATTATTATTATTATTATTATAGCCATCATCATAATCATCATCA
>NC_043005.1:103785490-103790490 GCF_006345805.1 Octopus sinensis | reverse complement strand
TGCTGTACTCTTTCGCTACAACTTTCTCTCACTCTTTCTTCTGTTGGGCTGCTCACTTAGCCAGCGGGGTGGCGTCATTTGAAAGCTAAAACAATGCGAAGCGCATTGTGACCTGAGGACGTGGAACAAGTATAGTATTATTGGACGGTCAGGAAAGAAGGAAAGAAGGAGGGTTTAATGTTTCGAGCAGAGCTCTTCGTCAGAAACATAGGAAAAGGAAAGATCCAAGGAAGGGAAGACTGATGAAAAAAAAATCGCCAACGGTACACACACAATAGGCGAAAGAAGCTTGCTTCTGGTTACTGCTCATGCGTTGATTCAGTTGCTGGGAGGGGGGAGTTGTGAGTCGGACAGGATTTTTGTGTTGCTTGGCAGTGGTTTAGAGAAAATGTATTCAAACGTTAGCGGGTCTGAATTGTCTTCAGCGGAGGAGGAGCAGGTGAAGGCGGTGAGAAGAATGGACAGAATATTGGAGAGAACAAGAAGTTTTTCTGAGGTGGTGGAGGTGAAGAAAAAGGATGTAGACCTGGCTGGACTAAAAGAATATGGGAAAATGACGCAGAAGGTGGGTAGCAACGTGAAGTTGTTGCCGCCTAAAAGAATCGTGGAGCAAATGGAGAGGAAGACTATCACCTGTAGGGTGCACTCGCTGATGAACAAAAAGGTTGAACAGGTGGAAGCGGAAATAATGGAAAAAGCACAGAAGGGAAAATTATACTAATTCCGAAATCTATTGAAACGGCAAACCCACAAAATTATAGATCGATGACTGGTTTCCCTACAATTTACAAAGTCTTTACTGCAATAACATCTGGAAGAAGAGCAGAAGTGATGCTGCAAGGATTCATATGGGTGTAAAGATCAGCTACTGATCAATAAAGCCGTAACTAAAGACAGCCACAGAAAATAGGATTTAAGTATTGCTTGGATCGATTATCGGTGGAAGCACTCCGTCGGTTACAACGACGAGGGTTCCGGTTGATCCGATCAACGGAACAGCCTGCTCGTGAAATTAACGTGCAAGTGGCTGAGCACTCCACAGACACGTGTACCCTTAACGTAGTTCTCAGGGATATTCAGCGTGACACAGAGAGTGACAAGGCCGGCCCTTTGAAATACAGGTACAACAGAAACAGGAAGTAAGAGTGAGAGAAAGTTGTGGTGAAAGAGTACAGCAGGGATCACCACCATCCCTGCCGGAGCCTCATGGAACTTTTAGGTGTTTTCGCTCAATAAACACTCACAACACCCGGTCTGGGAATCGAAACCGCGATCCTACGACCGCGAGTCCGCTGCCCTAACCACTGGGCCATTGCACCTCCACAGATCGATTATCAAACGGCTTTTGAGGGTATTCCCCACACATAGATCCTAGAAACACTAGCCATGAACAAGGCAGCACCAATAATCATAAAATATATAAAACATGACATAAATAAATGACAGACAGTGCTACAGCTCCAGACAAAAGAGGTACTCATAAAAACCAAAGCCATCCCCATCAGAAGAAGAATATTCCAGGGAGACACACTCTTTCCATTCCTTCTCTGTTTTACACTGACACCTTTATCTGACATGCTAAACATAAATAGATGTGGATGCAACTGTTACGGCAAAACAATCAACCATCTCTTGTATATGGAAGATCTAAAACTGTATGCTACAAATGGTAAACAACTAGAAACATTACTACAGACAGTACATGGATTTACAAAAGAAATAAACATGAAATTTGGCTTAGAAAAATATGCCAAAGCAACCTTGAAAAAAGGAAAACTAGTTAAGAGTAACAACATCACATATAAGAAGGATGACCACTACTATGCTAGAATTATTTTCTGCAGAATTATTTCCGGTATTTTGGCGCGCCAAAACGAAGACTTTTGAAAGATAACCCCAAATGTAATTGGGTAGAACTGTGTACATGTGTTCAATCTCATGCGGACGTCTCGTGTATAGTTCTGCGAATTATATTTTTCTATGACGATCACACTGATGAGTTGCGGACATTCTACGTAAGTAATTACGTAAGTGGTAACAAAGAAACCGGGTTTGTGATTAATCTGTATATTTTGTATATTTTCATTTGTCTTGCTCACTTACATTCTGACGTTAGCTAAATTTTTTGAGAACAATCCTTTCTTAGTGGTAAGACCATAGGGAATCTACTTCTAACATAATAGATGTCCACTTAGTGGTCATCCCTCTTATATGTATGCAATGTAATTTTTCTGAATCTTCAGATTTTTCAATATGCTAGACCACTTGTTTTTAAATTGATATTAATCAAATTGATGTTCATTTTTTCATCATTTTTATTTTAAATTTATATATATATATAGAAGGATTGCACCATAATATCAGACACAAACACCCGACACACACGTCTCCAGGAACTTAGAACCACACTCACAAATAGAAACTATCCACAGCCCCTAATAGACAGTGCAATCCAACGGGTACTTAAATTAAGTATAGAAGACCTGAGACAAACAAAACCAAAAAAGAAAGAACAATAAAAACCCTTCCCTACATTTCTACACACAACCCACTCAACAATGAGGCCTTCAACACCATACTACAAAGCACAGCCCTACTAAAGGGAGACCCAAAGATGAACCGGATCCTCGAAACACACACCATCATTAAAAGTAAACGGCAACCAAAATCCTTGAAAAGGATTTTAACCCAAGCTACACTGCACTCAACATCAACCACAAAACCAGCAGTTAGAAAATGTGGAAGGCCCACTGCGGAATCTGTGTCATCTTGAAAGAAGGATCAGAATTTATACTGGAACAAGGCCACCAGTTCACCATTAGAACAAACTTCACCTGCGCATCAGAAAACTTAATTTACGTCATAACATGCGCAGGCTGCAATAGGCAGTATATAGGCCATACAAAAAATAGCTTACGTAACAGGATGGCGGTGCATAAATCACAAATTAGAAACCCTGATTACCGCAAAATACCGGTCAGCGGACACATAGATAGATGTGCTGGAAATGTAAATCCGAAATTTACAACTAACACCCGCTCTATAAATTCAGTGACAACGCAACCTTCACACAACGCCAAAATAAAGAACTATATTTCATAAAAAAATTTAGACCAAGTTTAAACACCCTGGGCCAGGAATACTAAAACAAAAGATAAGTCCTCCGAAAAGGAGAAGCAAAATTCCACCACGACCGCTACTTCAAACAGACACTCACTCTGACGGAAATATACCTAAGTAAAAAAGGGAAAAAATTCTTTCGTGCAAATCTGACCCTGATACATACGATACAGCTAAGGGTCAGACCCGATTCTGATTGGTCAACAAGTTGATGACGTCTAGCTCAGCTAGAATGGACAGGATACAAACAGGGGACAGTCATTAGTCAGAATATTGATGACGTCCTTTTCTGCTTGAATAGTCACCTAACAAGTACAGACAGGGTGCAGATCTAATGTAGCTATAAGTCGTGATTGGGCAGAATCTGCATGACGTCCCGTTCTACTTGACTAACGAAGCGACTGGTCAGGACAGGAAAACAAACAAGAGGCAGTTATAATGCAGCGATTGGTCAAAATAATGATGACGTCCCGTTCTACTTGACTAACGAAGCGACTGGTCAAAACAGGAAAACAAACAAGAGGCAGTTATAATGCAGCGATTGGTCAAAATAATGATGACGTCCCGTTCTACTTGACTAAAGCCACCTAACGAAACGATTGGTCAAAACGTTGATGACGTCACGCTACACTGAATTGACCACCTAACAGGCATTATAAAACCGAACACTTCACAAAAACTCATTAGAACCACCCAGCGAACATCCACCATGGGTCATCACATTTGCTTAAGGTAAAAATGAATTCCTCGCTCTTTCGGAAACATCAATCTTCTGTATTGACAGCTTTCCACCACTTTGATCTGTTTTTTGTATTGAATACGTATCGCCACCGTGGGCCACTGCATCGAACACTTTGAACATATACTTCAAACTATATATCAACTATACATGAACTATATATCAACTATACATGAACTCTAAGATGTCTGACTCCGTTGTGTATTATAAATGAATTTCTTGTGTTTGACGGCATGAGCTGTCTTTTTTTATATATAACTTTTTTTGATAAAGTTCATTTCAGGAACTGAAACATGTTATAATGTATATATATATAAAAATTAAAAATTGTATAATACAGCAGCATTTTCGAACTTCATTTTTTACAAATATATATATATATATATCGCAGTTGCGCGTGGTGAGTCTTGTATTGGTCAAATTCGGTGACGGGAAATCCATGGCTGGATTCAGTGCTTATGTTCATGGAGTGGTCGGCCAGTATTCTAGGATATATTTGCATTCATGGGAATAGAATAAGAAAACTTCATTCTTACAATTAAAGCAGAGGCGGAGAGAGTTCACTTGTGTGAAATTTTACTCGGGTAACCAGAGCCTACACTTCTTACCACTATTAATTCCCTAGAAATGTTTATGCTTTATCACCAGATTGAATGGTACTGTCCATGTGTTGAAGCCATTTTGATATCCGTAAGTAGCTGATGGTGGATGTTTGAGTTTGTTGACTGTGAATCTTTTGTACCTTGTGTCCTCTTGGTTGTAAGCTACCATTCATGAAAATTATCAAACTATAGTTCTCGTTTAATTTGTTTACGAACTTCTGGTTTATGGCCGTCTTGTCGTCACTATTATACCATACATTGAAACTGTTCTTCATAGAGATCCCTAATCTTGTACGGATAATATTTACTTATGGGTGTCTAGCTTTTAGAGCAAACACGAGCAAAATTCATAATGTGCTTGTATGCGTGTATGAGTGTGTGCCTGTTTAAATGTGTGTGTACATATTTTGTATAGGTATGCATGTGCACATACGTGCTTTTTATATTTATGAATTTGACGTACACGAGTGTTCATACATAAGATGACTAAGGAATTGATTAATCTATGGTGAATGCAGTTCCTCGCAAAATTCCCAGAG
>NC_043005.1:103747990-103780490 GCF_006345805.1 Octopus sinensis | reverse complement strand
CGGTATTTCGTCTGACTGAGAAGGGGAAGGAGTATTGAATGTTTCTTTAAGAAAAATTAAACTATATATTCCTTTTGCAGGAAGGATTGCTTCGGGCTGGCCGTGTTCTGCCCTTACCTTCGAAAAACACATTGAGTCGAACCAGGGGCAGCTGATGAAGGGGAATTTTCCTTGTATTATTTGTCCTGTACTCTGTTTTTTGTTGTTATATTTTATTTATTTTTTATATTGTTATTATATGACCGAACGCACGCGTTATTTCTCTATTTCTCTTCTCCAAGTAAGTTTTTATTTGAATAATCATGACGCGCACTCTTACTCTTTACTTGTCCTTTCCTCCCTGTCTGTCTGTCTTCCTCTCTACTTGTCTCTCTCCTTCTTATTTTTCACCCTTTCTGGTTTCTTCCCCTCTTTCTCTCTCTCTGTCCTCCTCCTCCTCCTCTCTCTGGTCGTTGACCAGAGGGCTACTAAAACTTTCTTTCAACTTCGTGCTTCAACAAGCATACATCGACTTCCCTGTCTTTTGCAAGCCGATATTTCACATGCATTCTAACTAATTTTTCCACCATCTAGGCCTAAAAGAAAGCCCTTATTGTTGGTTCCCTGTCCTGTTATTCTTTATTTGTACTGTTTTCTCTACTGTTTTTTCTTCATTTGTATTGTTTTTACGTCCTGTTCTTGTCACTTGTTTTACCCCTCTGCAAAAGAATTTTACTAAATTCCTTTTCAGGAAGGATTGTTTCGGGCTGGCCGTGTTCTGCCCTTACCTTCGAAACACGCATTGAGTCGAATCAGGGGCAGCTGGTGAAGGGGAATTTTCCTTGTATTGTTTGTCTGTACTCTGTTTTTTCGTTGTTAAAAAAAGTCTGTTTCCTTGTTTGATTTTATGTTTTCGTTTCTCGTTGTGTTCTACGTTTATTTGTGTGTCCTGTACTCATATATATACATATAATATATAATATATATATATATATATATATATAGATATATATATATATAATATATATATATATATGCATTAATATGTACATGTAGATGTAAGTATGTACATATATGTATGTATATATGCATATATTTTATTTATTTATTATATCGTTATTATATGACCGAACGCACGCGTTATTTCTCTATTTCTCTTCTACAAGTAAGTTTTTATTTATATATATATGCATACATGCACACACACACACACACACACACACACACACACACACACGCACATATATATATATATATATATGTATGTATGTATGTATGTACCCAAGATTCGTAAGAAATTGCGGTGGGGATAGGAGGAAGTCGTGATTTCTGGATAAAATCGGATTGACCCCCTTTTATACGATGAAACAATACATAGTTTCTGATTTTTCTTAAGAACAGAAGGCATTTTCATCCAAACCTATGCAAATTGTACTCTTGCCCTTCAGTATTAAACAAAAAATAACTTCTATTATTCCGTTAACTATATATCAGCTGTGCCGATTCTGCCCATAAGAAAGGAGTAAATAATACAATATTCTTGTAGGTCATAACACCCGGGCAACGCCGGGCTGCATTGATATTATATATATATGTATGTAGGTATATATATATATATATATATATATATTAAAAAGTCAATAAAAGAAAGTGGAGAAGAAAAATATATAATAGATGATTGGTTCATTTTATTTGTACCACAATGGAAAAGTAATGTAGATTAAAATATTAAAAGATATACCTATAAGAACAACTTTAAAAGGAACTACATCAACAAACAACCCCAAAATATCCCAAAAAGAAAAAAAACCCAAATTTTACATATGTTTTAATCCGACAATATGCTTGAATTATCAATAATTGTAATTGTACTGCTTCCTCAAGTTTGTGCGTATATATATATAATAATAATAATAATAATAATAATAATAATAACAATAATAATAATAATAATAATAATAATAATAATAATAATAATAATAATAGAGTAAATAATTTCTATAATGGTTTTAAAAAAGACCACAATTATTTACTGGTAGAATTCGGTATGTAAACATAGCCGATTAACGGTAGGAACTTCTGTAAAGTTCAATATATATACTGTATATAAGAAAAAGGGACAGGCAGCAGGTTGCTTGGCCGCATACCGAAAAAGTAGAAATAGCAGTCAAGAATGCTTATTTCTATTTTCCACAAGTGGGGCTCCACACACGACAAACCCTGCAATTCACATTTGCAAAACAGAAGGAATAGATAACGAAAACGAAGTCTGGCGGTTATCTGCGAACATCATGTTTCTGGATTATAAACATATCGAATATATACAGTATATATACAGTATATATACTGAACTTTACAGAATTTTGCAAAAGATTTTTTTATTGAGTCATTATTATTAACGCTTTGGTTCGTTTTTCGAACTTATCAAATTTGTTTGTGAATGTACAAATAGGTTGTTTGTTTATATAAAACAGGTTTTTTGTTTTGTTTAGAAGAGAACATTATTTTTTTTTCTGTGGGAGTGAAGCTCCAGGATAATGGAGACAGATAGACAGATTGACAGACAGATAGATAGATAGATAGATAGATAGATAGATAGATAGATAGATAGATAGATAGATAGATAGATAGATAGATAGATAGATAGATAGATAGATAGATAGATAGATAGACAGACAGATAGATAGATAGAGAATAGCCGATAGAGTGGTGCTGTTTATCATGGCCATGAGAGGGGTCCTTGATTAACTTCTTTTGGGACTATATTGTGGCACGAGTCTATGAGAAGTGATGTATGATGATTGGTATACTTTGCCACTCTAGCCTCAGTTTTGAAAAGCAGGTATACAGTCTCATAATCTCAAGTCCAACTAATGGAAAAAGGATTTAACTCATATCAGCCAGGGCTATCTCTTGTTGTTACCAACAGGGCATATTGAAAACTCCATACTCCCATATTTTTAGAGATTTAGATATGAAATATTCCTCCTTGTTCGCTCTTGGATACGCTTTCATCTCTCCAATACAGATATTTCTCTGTTATGTCTCTCTTGTTCAACAGTTTTCTCTTTATTATAGGCATGTAGCCTGAATATAGAATGGACATTACAATTACATACAAACAATACAAAATTTGGGGTACATAAAACAAATACTGGATATGAGATGAGTTATGTGTAAGGGGAAATGGAATGGCTGACGAGTCTCCCAAGCTCACAGTTTCATTTTACAGTTCTTTATACATTTTGTAATACAGTTTGTAATTGTTCTATTTCTCTATCCGTTATATATTCAGTTATGTCCTCCATCCCAATCACGTTGGTCAAATTATCATAGCGAATATATATATATGACTTATTTTAATCTCATCTTTAAATGTCTCTACTAAGTTTTCCATTTTTTCTTTTTCCACTAACACCGCTCTAACGCTTCAAGAGTGACATAACTTTTGCTCGTAACAGTACCGGGATTTTCTTTAATTCTGTTTTCTTCTACCTTCCTCTGTGTTGGCGAGGCAGTGTTGTCGCCAGCAGGTTTTAATATATTTTGTTGTTTCTTCTTACACTACTCGAATTTCATATTAGTCGACATGACTGAAAAAATAAACAAAAATAATTTCATTGTTTTGCGGTCGTTTACAGTAATTCCGTTGTAAATTGCTAGATATTTTTGTAATCCTACAGTAAATATTTTGTTAAACTGCTCTAGTTTCAAAAGCCTCCCATATCATAATTCGTGGTAAATATAATCTTTCAGCGTTGGTTTACGGGTGGCCTATTCCAAATACGTCCATGTTTTCTTATCTAGTGTTGGTAATATATTTAATTTACTGTTAATAATACTTAAACAATTTTTCCCCGTATTAAAGGTGTTAACGTCAGACAGTCCAAGAAGAGAGAAAAGGAATCTTTTTGGAATATTCTACATCTAGTGGAGATTGGTTTCCTTTTAACGCTTCATTCTTGTATAGTGAAATTCTTTACCATTTATTTACAGCATATCTGAAGTACTTAGCTATCGTTGGTACTACTTATTCATGGCTAATGTTTCAAGAATCCATGGCTGAGAGATACTATTAAAATCTTTTGGTAATTGATAGATCCATGCTCAAACGAATCTTTCTTTTTCAGCCTTCAGCTACGACTATTAAATCAAAAACCGATCTTTACATTCAAATGAACATAGCGATTCGCTTCCATTACTTCTAAAAGTGGGTCTACTTTTTAATTTTTCTGCTCAGCATTTGTCCTTTGCAATGAAATTACTGCTAAGGCTTTATATAATTTAGGCAAGCAAATTCGAAATTTATCATTTCTTTTTTCGTTTAATACTTCGTCAGTTTTGAGGCCTAAAGCAATTTTTTTCATTCAGGGAATCAATCAGTTGTTTCTGGATGTTTTTTCAATAAATCATTCTTAGCTTTCTTATTATATATATATAAAAAAAAGAGATCTTTAAGAACTTCATGGACGTAATATAAATATTTTAGTCAGATCTTTGACATTTTGTCATTTCCTGACGTTTTGAATTATTTTTATTTTGTAGAATCTGGTCCTATTTCTTGGGTTATTTCTTCTCGATATTTCTTAGCATCAGTTTTGTAGCTGTGTTTCTTACTTCAAAAATTCCAGCCCATTTGCAATCCGTGTATTTATGATATTCCCCCTCACCAATCTTTTATTTCTCTTTGCGTCAATGCGTCACTATTTTCTGTTTCCGTAGTTCTTGGTAAGATCGTTTTGGATTGGAAACTAAAAATTTCTTTTCCATTAAAAGAACTGTCGCCTTTTTAAACAATAATTTAGCAAAGATCTTTTGATTCAATCACATTTTGATTCCGGGTACAGTTTCTTTTAGTTATGTGGAATTTCTGCAGAATTTCCTCTTTAGCATTTAATTAGGAACATTTCATAGTAGTTTATTTTATCCATTAATTAAACACAGTCAACTTTAGAATTAATTTGTACCTGAATCTGTTAAATCCAATATCCAAAAATAAAAATGGTAAAAAAGGAATAAAGAAAGAAAAAGAAAAGCAAAAAAAAATCGTGAGAAAAAGGAGAAAAGCACATCAATTCAACATCAAGTGCCTCAATTGGTTGCACACCACAAGATTCAATGGAGCCTACTGAAGTAAGCTAACAGGCACGCGGTATTACCACGGGCGATGGCGGGGCAAAGGCGTTGGAACAGCCAAGCCCCCTCACAGGCTTCACTTCTGTAAGGCGAGCTCCTTCAAACGTCTCAGACGCCATGGCTGGAAGAGATAATTCACTGGCAAGTCCTGATACTTAAGGATTTTGTTGCGTTCAGCTACGGAAGCAGTAACCCACACATTTACCTCAGCATCCAGGATGCAGGATAGAGTAAAGGAGTCGCAGACTGTGGAATCCCAGATGAGGCATCTACCACTTATCCACGGACAAACGGTAAGACCATCTTGTCTTTTCCCCATCACTTCTGGATAATCCCGCCAGCTCCAGAACTGAGAGGATATTAACTTGAGCAAAGGCCCGCTTAATGAAACGACCAGCATTTAGGCAGCAAGACAGAGCATGATGACCCATGGAGTCGAGGGACCTACCACAGCGACATCTCAGTCCCAACAAACGTCGGCTCCCACCCTGAGTACAATGAAGATGCGGAATTGGCCACAAGCAGGGCATCAATCTAGTCCCACAATAATTTTGCACTAGCAGAAAGTAGGCGACAGCTTTAAGATTGATCAGTTTTTTTTAATTGTCACCATTAAAGATTAATTAATATTTTCTTTTATTTTCTAAAAGTTTTAGTTGTTGCTTCTATATTCGAAGTTTTGCTGAAGTATTAAGTTTCCTTTATGACTAATGTAACTCCTACATCGATAAATTTATTTTATCTTGGTGATATTGATATATCTGTTTACAACAGATCTATGATAGCTAATTTGTATTTCTCTTTGATGTTTTTGCTATTGTCTTTTGCGCAAACTTTTTTTTATTTGTTTTCTGCAGTAACCTTCTTTAACCCAGAGGAAAGATCCTGTATCAATTTTAATTCTTCAACTATTTCCATCTTTAGATTACTTTAATATTGAAAATGTCCATCTTACGGCTTTCCCAAATTTTCTTGTGTTCGAAATTTCATCAGTGAGGATTCGGTTCTCTATTCATTGATTCATATTCTTAAGAGATTCTGGATTGTCGCTATATTATTATTTTGTTTATTTTGCTTGTCCCTAAATCCTGCCTTTTTGATTTATGTTCTCAATATTTTATAATTTGGATGTTTTTATTTTCATTCTTTGTGTTTTGCTCATTGTATTTCCGTTTGTATTCCTTTGTTTGGATTCCGAGTTACTTCTAGATTAAAATTATTTTCTGTCCAGTTATTATACGTATATATTGTGATATCCTTCGCATCTAGTATGAAAACGCATTCATCTTTTGATAATTTATTCATTGTCTTTGTTTTACTCCCAGATTTCCGACAGTAAAGGCCGGCAATTTATTAAGATTGTCATCAATTTTGTCTTGCATTAATTTATTCATTTCTGGCAATACAGCATTTTTCACACTCCAATTTCCCTAATATTTATGCATCGGATTCAAAATACGTGTTTCTCTTTTAACAGTGTGTTAAATTATAAATCGTTTGTTTGTATTGTTTGTTCTGTTTAGTTTTGGTTTGGATTTGGTATTATTTCCTTTGTGTTTGTTACCGTGTTTACACGCGATGGTCAGTGCAAACGCTGGAAATACATAACTCATTTTAGGTAAAGAGCAAAAGCATATAACTAAGTGAATACGTTTGTTACGCGAGCACTTGTCAGCATCTTCATCCATTTTGTTCTGTTCCCGTGGTGATTATTTCTGGGATAATAGCTAATATTTTTCCCGAATTGAAGCCAAATTTCCCTCAGCAGTCGACAAAATAATCATGGCATGTAAAACAGTAAATCTTTATTCAGTACGGTAGGGTTTAACAACTATAATATAGTGAATTGAAAAACTCGAGCATCAAAGATTATCCATGCAGTTAATAAAAAAAATCTCCTCAAAATAGCAAACTGGCAGAAACGTTAGCACGTCGGGCGAAATGCTTAGCAGTATTTCGTCTGCCGTTACGTTGTGAGTTCAAATTCCGCCGAGGTCGACTTTGTCTTTCATCCTTTCGGGGTCGATTAAATAAGTACCAGTTACGCACTGGGGTCGATGTAATCGACTTAATACCTATGTCTGTCCTTGTTTGTCCCCTCTATGTTTAGCCCCTGGTGGGTAATAAAGGAATAGGTATTTCGTCTGCTGTTACGTTCTGAGTTCAAATTCCGCCGAGGTCGACTTTGCCTTTCATCCTTTCGGGGTCGATTAAATAAGCACTAATTACGCACTGGGGTCGATGTAATCGACTTAATTCGTTTGTCTGTCCTTGTTTGTCCTCTCTGTGTTTAACCCCTTGTGGGTAGTAAAGAAATATATATTTTGTCCGTTTTTCGTTCTGAGTTCAAATTCCACCGAGGTCGACTTTACTTTTCATCCTTATGGGGTCGATAAAATAAATGCCAGTCGAGCACTGGATCGATGTAATCAACTTACTCCTCCCCACCACCCGAGCTTGTTGGCATTGAGCCAAAATTTGAAACCAATATAAAAACTCTCCTTAAACATGTTTAAAAATTCGACGAAAACAAGCAAGGGAAATAACTCATATAATAGCAACGATCGATATTTATGAACTTGTAAATAATGCAGAATATTCTTTGATATATTTAGCTTTATTATGCCAATGTCAGAAATCTATATTATTGCTATTATTATTATCATCATCATCATCATCATCATCGCCGTCGTCGTCGTCGTCGTCATCATCCTTCTTCTTCTTCTTCTTCTTCTTCTTCTTCTTCTTCTTCTTCTTCTTCTTCTTCTTCTTCTCATCATCATCATCATCATCATCATCGTCATCCTCCTCCTCCTCTCCTCCTCCTCCTCCTCATTATTATTATTGTCGGGTGAAATGCTTAGCGGTATTTCCTCTGTCTTTACGTTCTGAGTTCAAATTCCGCCGAGGTCGACTTTGCCTTTCATCTTTTCGGGGTCGATTAAATAAGTACCAGTTACGCACTGGGGTCGATGTAAGCGACGTAATCCGTTTGTCCTCTCTGTGTTTGTCCCCTCTGTGTGTAGCCCCTTGTGGGTAGTAAAAAAAAAATAGGTATATAAACCTGGATGCACGTGATTAGAAGTTTTGGTTTCCCTTTCGACACTATTGAATGTAACAGGACAAGACCGACACCCCTCAAGTGTTCCTGAGACCTTCATTCCTGTTACAGAAGTATTCCAAAATTGGAGCTGAGAGGAGTGTATTTTTGAAAGATTAGAGAGAGGTACAAATACCTACTTTGCCTCGATATGATATCACTTCACCATTATAACTCACCCCCGCCCAGTTTACATGGGGACAGATCAGAGCGTTGCTCTTTTCTTTTCCTTTTTTTTTTTGTGTGGAAGCGTTGTGTTTTCCCTGTCAGAGGTCCCTTCCCTGTTGCTAATAGTGCCTGCAGAAAGGCTTTGGTAGGTAATAGCTAATGTTAAGGCGGCGAGCTGGCAGAAACGTTAGCACGCCGGGCGAAATGCGTAGCCGTATTTCGTCTGCCGTTACGTTCTGAGTTCAAATTTCGCCGAGGTCGACTTTGCTTTTCATCCTTTCGGGGTCGATTAAATAAGTACCAGTTACGCACTGGGTTCGATATAATCGACTTAATCCGTTTGTCTGTCCTTGTTTGTCCCCTCTGTGTTTAGCCCCTTGTGGGTAGTAAAGAAATGGGTAATAGCTAATGTGTTGCATGAATGCGCTGAGTCTGTGACATCTGCAGAAATTCGTATATAATGAGCTGGTCTGGCTTCCTACAGATCTTCTCATTAACAGGACCAGCTCCAGGGTAGCTGGCACCCCAGGCAAGCTGAACTTCGGAGTGCACAAGCAAACGGTCGTGGAAATTTCCTTGTCTTTGTCGCGTCCTCCTTGGCGCCTCCTAGCACATAGTACCTCGGGTGACTGCCCGAGTTACAGGTACCTTGAGCCGGCCCTGCTCATTAATAATATTACAGTCTTGGGAGAGCCATGATAAAAGCGTTAGAGCCACAAACTGGAAAAGCAATGCACTAAGTTCTCTACAGACAACTACTGCATGTATAGATTAGCACTGGGTCCCCAGACTCACAGGTCCTATAGGCAACTGTACTGTGTGTCCTTGTCTCTTTGATTTCTCGCAACAGGTTTAAAGTTTTTGAAAGTTTCTTTACAAATGTAGATTTTTATGCTTATTAAGAAAATCGTAACTTCTTTCTCGAAACTGAAGCTAAGAAATTAGATGCCATTTAAATAAAAAAAATTTCAGCCAATCAGATGATACTAGTATTTATGACAGCAGAAGTCGAAACTACCTTGTTCCCATAGCAACACATGCAAGCTAGCGGTTTAATCCTATTGTGATTTGTGACAGACATATTCTGAGGAAACGGCAAAAAACAGACCACTCTGGAAAACCACCATCCATGAGGGAACGGCGACTTTCGAGTCGAAAAGGTCTGCAGAGCTGGAGGAGAAAAGACGACGGCGGAAGGAGCGCCAACAACAACCACGTGCGACTCTCCCTTCCGGCACTAGATGTCCGCACTGCGACCGATCTTTTCAAGCAAGAATTGGTCTTATCGGTCACCTACGGACTCACCAGTAAATTTGCGCGAAAACCATCATCCTCGACCTTGAGGGATTGCCATCAAAATCATGCAAGCCAGCGGTTTAATCCTATTGTGATTTGTGACAGACATATTCACATATCCTTGAGATGTCATGCTACGACTTTAAGCATAGAACAGTGAATCGAATTTATGAAAGATGGAAAGCACGTGGAACTTCTAAAGAGGAACAAAGAAGCGATATGAAACTCTCCGTTCTATGATAGATTTATACATTTGCTAGTATTCAGGGTGGCGCGGACACAATATAGGTGATCCACAACCCATTTCGGAAACTGTTGCAGAGCATCACTAACGATCATTCGGTACTAGTAACATAACTGCCAATTATAAACACACGTGGGTTTATTTACATTCCCGAAGAAAAAAGAAACCCTTCCCCCACCTCTAACCCTAACCCTAACCCCACATAATAAAAAAAAAATTACGGAAAGTGACGATCTTCTTCAAATGTAAACAAATAGACGTGATGTAAAATGTACTCATATCGAAAGAATGTCAATAAATGTGACCTACAACCCATTTCGGAAACTGTCGCAGTGCATCACTAAATTTCACTATCCATAAATGAATTCCCTGTATTGTTACATTTTCATTCATTAAATGTTCTTCGTCTTTAAAAAGTCCGCATTACGTTTTTATTATTTAGTAATTTTTCATTAAATGTATTTCATCTTTAAACACTTGTATTCCCCTTAGACAAAAAAAAAAAAAAAAATATATATATATATATATTTAGCGCGTAAATTTGAGTTCTGTATTTCGGTGTTTCGAAATTGTCACATGTGACAAGCTTGAAATTGCCCCAAATTTTAATTTGTGTTTGTTTCTTTATTATCCACAAGAGGTTAAACTCAGAGGGGACAAACAAGGGCAGACAGACGAATTAAGTCGATTACATCGACCCCAGTGCGTAACTGGTACTTAATTTATCGATCCTGAAAGGATGAAAGGCAAAGTCGACCTCGGCGGAATTTGAATCCAGAACGTAACGGCAGACGAAATACGTATTTCTTTACTACCCACAAGGGGTTAAACTCAGAGGGGACAAACAAGGACGGACAGACGAATTAAGTCGATTACATCGACCCCAGTGCGTAACTGGTACTTAATTTATCGACCTCGAAAGGATGAAAGGTAAAGCTCGACCTCGGCGGAATTAGAACTCAGAACGTAACGGCAGACGAAATACGGCTACGCATTTCGCCCGGCGTGCTAACGGTTCTTTAGTTTGAAAAACTACATATGTATCGAAATTTTCAAAAATATTCAGAACTGGTGTGCGAAACTGACAATATCATAGAAAAGGGATCTTTTCGGTGTGAACGGCAGTTTTTTCTAGCGATGTCATATGAAATTGTCATCCATAATTATAACCCTAGTATCGATCTATTGCATTTCAATCTGTTTTAAGGTTAGGATTAGGGGTGGGGGAAGGGTATCTTTTTTTCACAGGAGTGGCTGTGTGGTAAGAAGCTTGCTAACCAACCACATGGTTCCGGGTTCAGTCCCACTGCGTGGCATCTTGGGCAAGTGTCTTCTGCTATAGCCCAGGGCCGACCAATGCTTTGTGAGTGGATTTGGTAGACGGAAACTGAAAGAAGCCTGTCGTATGTTTGTATATATATGTATATGTATGTATGTGTATGTGTTTGTGTGTCTGTTTTTGACAACCGATGCTGGTGTGTTTACGTCACCGTCACTTAGCAGTTCGGCACAAGAGACCGATAGAATAAGTACTGGGCTTACAAAGAATAAGTCCCGGGGTCGAGTTGCTCGACTAAAAGGCGGTGCTCCAGCATGGCCGCAGTCAAATGACTGAAACATGTAAAAGAGTAAAAGAGAGTAAAGAGTAAACACAATCTGTTTCTTAAACGAGGGACATTCATACGGCACAGAATGTTTTCACCTCAATAGACGTCATTGATTGGTTGAAATTGCAGAAATTGAAGAAAAAAGCAACAAACATCTTACAAACTATAGAACTTTCTCAATAAAGCCAAGAGAAAAAGATGTTTTATAAACACATTCTAGCAGTATACGAAGTTTAAGAGTGTTTAGTTACGTGGAAATTATTTTAAAAAACTGCCGGTCAAACCGAAAAGATCCAAGAAACGGAAAGTAGGGGATACAGAAAAAGAAAAGTACCATCGGTTACGACGATGAGGTTCCGGTTGATCCGAATCAACGGAACAGCCTGCTCGTGAAATTAACGTGTAAGTGGCTGAGCACTCCACAGACACGTGTACCCTTAATGCAGTTCTCGGGGATATTCAGCGTGACACAGAGAGTGACAAGGCCGGCCCTTTGAAATACAGGTACAACAGAAATAGGAAGAAAGAGTGAGAGAAAGTTGTGGTGAAAGAGTACAGCAGGGATCACCACCATCCCCTGCCGAAGCCTCGTGGAGCTTTTAGGTGTTTTCGCTCAATAAACACTCACAACGCCCGGTCTGGGAATCGAAACCGCGATCCTATGACCGCGAGTCCGCTGCCCTAACCACTGGGCTATTGCGCCTCCACGAAAAGAATTGAATAATATTGAGTGAAAGAGGAAGAAAAGAAGGTGAAAGGGAAAGTGAAAGAAATAATAACGAGAGAAAGAAAGAGAAAATAATAAATAAATAAATAAATAAAATCTGATGCAAGGGAGTTCACTCTGATTGACTTTTGCTTCTCAGCTGTGTAACTCTTCTGTGTTTTCCCTGTCCTGTTCGACGCGACCCGAACAGATGTTGACGTGGTTACCAAGGGAATGTAGGTTTCTCCCAGCTCTAAACTAACCATTAGGTTTGTTCCACACAAATGTATATATATGAAGGTATGTAGCGACTCCTTCTCTACACGTATATGCGCTCATATATATATATATGTAGGTTTTTAATTTATGTATCCTCCGTTTTTCTTTGGTCTTTATTCTTAATACAATTAACCTGATCATTCAAAGTTGTTTATACACACACGAGGACCTTCGAAAACGTGGAGTAGATGAATCTAAGGCGACTGAAGAAGGGGAATTTTCCTTGTGTTATTTGTCCTGTACTCTATTTTTTCGTTGTTTCAGAAAAATGTCCATTTCCTTGGTTTTGTGTTTATGTTTTCGTTTCTCATTGTGTTCGACGTTTTTTTTTTGTGTCCTGTACCCATATATGCATGTATATATACATGTAGAGGTAGGTACGTACATATATGCGTGTACATATACATGTAGAGGTATATACGTACATATATGTATGTATATATGCGTATGTTGTATTTATTTATATATATATTGTATATGTGTGTGTTTATAAACATATATTTCGTCGGATGATATTCACTTTTTAAACTGCCCAAAACTCCTGTTTTCCCATTTACATTTTCACACCGAGTGTATATATTTCTTAAACATATATTGTATTTGATTTCCTTACATATGCGTACAATTGGACCTCTTCCCCTAATACACACTATTATTAACTTTGGATATTGTCGAGGACCAAGTATTAGGTTGCTCATTATTTTACTTAACCAGTGAGAGTGTGGTTTTAAAAGCTGTGTCGGTTTATTTGTTAAACGTTTGTATTTACATGTAGTAAGGACGGTGATAACCACATGTGAAGCAAAATGAATTCTTGTTGAATTTCCTACGTCTCTAGTGGTCATTCAGTTTGAAACTTAATGGACCGTTCTTAAAGAGCTCCACTCATCTTTCTCTATATATATAAAGCTGAAGTTGTCTGTGTTTGTGTGGCAGGTTTGGTAGCCTTCAACCAACACTATCTCCTCCGAGACCCTGCGGCGCAAGTTGACCAAAATTGAGAGTATGATAGAAGAAGGCTTGCTCTTCATTCCGTAGAAGATAAAATTCAAATCGGACCATGTTAACACCAAAAATTATTTACATTAAAAAGGTGCTTTTTTGCTATGAAAATCCCTATTTTTTTACGATTTTGTGACTGCTGTGTTGCCATTTTTCGGTGTATTTCAACCAGAAATACGTTCACTTAAAGAGAATAACAAGCTACATAATGCAAAATTTTTACTTTTCAAAAATTCCAATTCCACAAGGAGCTACACACAGATGGGACAAACAAGGACAGACAAAGGGATTAAGTCGATTGTATCGACCCCTAGTGCGTAAATGTTCCTTATTTAATCGACCCCGAAAGGATGAAAGGCAAAGTCGACCTCGGTGGAATTCGAACTCAGAACGTAGCGGCAGACAAAATACTGCTAAGCATTTCACCCAGCGTGCTAACGCTTCTGCCAGCTCACCGCCTTAAGTATATTTCTTCCTACCAATCTTGCAGTCCCTGGAATAGTCATAGACATCAGTGGTACTCTCTCTTAGAACAACCTCAGTGGATAAAATTACAATATCAACAGCTGTTAGGTCTAAATTCCTCTCTCTCTCTCCCATATTCTATTAATTCAGTTTTCTCCTTGGGCAAATATACTATGATAGTACATGTATGTATATCATCATCATCGTTTAACGTCCGCTTTCCATGCTAGCATGGGTTGGATGGTTCGACCGGGGTCTGGGAAGCTAGGAGGCTGCACCAGGCTCCAGTCTGATCTGGCAGTGTTTCTACAGCTGGATGCCCTTCCTAACACCAACCACTCCGAGGGTGTCATGGGTGCTTATTATGTGCCACTGGCACAGGTGCCAGGCGATGCTGGCCATGACCACAATCAGTTGGTGCTTTTTACATGCCACCGGCACAGAAGCCAGTGAAGGCGGCGCTGGCAACGGCCATGTTCGGATGGTTCTTTTTACGTGCCACCGGCACAGGAAATATTTATATATTGTGCATGCATGTATATATATGTGTGTGTGTGTGTGTGTAGTATTCCTTGCTTGCATGGATCAGATGGAATTAGTTGAAGCTGGTTTTCTGTGGCTTAATGCCCTTCCTATACATCATCATCCACTTGCTTCCAAGCAAGGGAATATTTCTCTATGACAAGATATGTTTCCATGGAAGATTGGAAGCAAACAAAATGACACTGCTTGTATGACAATGATGTTCATTTGAAAATATTGTGTGATGTCTAGCTAAGGCACATAAATAGCTTGCTTACGAACCACATGGTTCCGGGTTCTGTCCCACTGCGTGGCACCTTGGGCAAGTGTCTTCTACTATAGCCTCAGGCCGACCAAAGCCTTGTGAGTGGATTTGGTAGATGGGAACTGAAAGAAGCTTGTTGTATATATGCATATGTTTGTGTGTCTGTGTTTGTCCCCCCAGCATCGCTTGACAACTGATGCTGGTGTGTTTACATCCCCGTAACTTAAGCGGTTCAGCAAAAAAGACTGATAGAATAAGTACTAGGCTTACAAAGAATAAGTCCCAGGTTCGATTTGCTTGACTAAAGGCGGTACTCCAGCATGGCTGCAGTCAAATGACGGAAACAAGTAAAAGAGAAAAGAGAAATACATGCACATATATGGTGGGCTTCTTTCAATTTTCAAATCCAGTTACAAGGCTTTGCTCAACCCTGGGCTGTAGTAGAAATCAGTTGCACCAGGTGCCATGCATTAGGACTGAACTGAAAACCCCATGGCTAGGAAACAAAGGCTACAACCGCCTTGCCTCCACTATATATGGATGTCTTGCTGCCATGCAATATTGCAGTTCTAATGCAAACATCATGCAATCTGCTTCTTGTTCTAAAGGCAAAGATCTTTGTTGCCAGTGGCTGTAGAAGCTCACTGAACTGTTTCTAACCTGTTCTTACCCTGGATAATATACTTTCAGAGCAACCACCTTCCCTGCTAATTACATCTCCTAGGCAGTAAAAACCATTGATTACTTTAAGTGAACCATCCAGGCATTTAAGAGAATCTGCTTCTGCTGTGCTCATAGTATGTATTACTCCAGTTCATCTGTCATGCATGAAACTATGTTTTCTCTGTTAGTCTGCTTGTATTTCCTCTATACATCTTCTGTGTCCATACCTTATATTTAGTACAGTATATGGAGTTTATTAGGTGTAGGAATGGCTGTGTGGTAAGTAGCTTGCTTACCCACCACATGGTTCCGGGTTCAGTCCCACTGCGTGGCACCTTGGGCAAGTGTCTTCTACTATAGCCTCGGGCCAACCAAAGCCTTGTGAGTGGATTTGGTAGACGGAAACTGAAAGAAGCCCGTCATATATATGTATATATATGTATGTGTGTGTGTCTGTGTTTGTTCCCCCAACATCGCTTGACTACTGATGCTGGTGTGTTTACATCCCTATAACTTAGTGGTTCAGCAAAAGAGACTGATAGAATAAGTACTAGGTTTACAAAGAATAATTTGGGGTTGATTTGCTCGACTAAAGGCGGTGCTCCAGCATGGCCACAGTCAAATGACTGAAACAAGTAAAAGAGTAAAAGAGGCTCTTGTCTCCTTTCATATTTACTAAAACCTTTGTCTTTGCTTAGTTTACCTTGGGACCTCATGATTCTAGAATTAGCTTCCATCCCTGGAGTTTGCTGTTTAATTTCACAGTAGATTAAAGTGTGAGAACTAAATCATCATCATAGAAGAATTCTCATAGACAGACAGTCTTAAACTCTTCTCTGACTGCATGTTGAACTGTGATTAATATGAGATGACTGGAGGCTGAACCTAGATGTACTCCTATCATTGTGTCAAATTCATCACTGATATTGTTGTTGACTCTCATTTGACTTACTGCATCTGGGTATATAACTTGTGCAGTCCTCACAAACCATTCATCTACTCATACTTTCCTTAGTGACTAATAAATTACTGAATGTAATACTCTGTCAAATACTTTCTCCCAGTCAATGAGTACCAAGATTAGTGGTTTATTCTTTGCCATGAGTTTGGTTCAGGACTATTCCATCTTACCCCATGCTCACCGTATATAGCCACTCATCTCCATTCCAGCATCTCCACAATCTCACCACATTTAGCTCACATCATGTCTACATTTATAATTGTATCCTTAAAGTTTTGGAACCTACAGGAAGGGCAGGTGTGTCTTCAGTGATGAAGCTTATTTGATTGTTATAGATATTTCCATTCTGATATAGAAATGGGGAAATAAGTGCTTGTGGTATATCTTTATATCACTTACTCTCCCTCTCTCTCTCTCATATATATATTATATATATATATACATGCATTATGGCTGCCCCCTCGTTATCGAGTATGGCCATTGCACGAAGCTTACCTGTTACTGGTGCTGTGATCGAATGTGACTTTTTAGCCCAGCTAAAGATCTACAATGTCTTGTACAAAATTGGCAACAAAGACCTTTACTGGTAATGGCCGGCTGTAGTTGTAACTGGGCTTCATGTACCTTTGCATGTCGTTTAAGTCCTCCTGCCGAATTACACTCTCTTCCACATGCCTGACAGATATGAGTAGTATGGTGTGTTACACCACCACCAGTGGCCAGGTTGTCACTCATCTGTCTCGTTTTATGACTATGAAGATGACTCTTGAGTCCAGCTTTACTGAGGCAGGGTCTTGCACAGACATTTCATGTCAGCATCAAAGGAAGACCCTTTGCATACATACACACACAATTTCATCTACCAAATTTCAGACTATAGTGGAAGACACTTGCTCACTGTGCTGTGCAGTTGGATTGAATCTGTCATATATATATATATATATATATATATGTGTCCGTTCTGGCAGACACCACCGCCAGATTGACTACATCCTGCCAGAAAAAAGGAAAGAGGGCTGATTATAAATGCCAAAACTTTCCAGGCGAAGAATGTACTCCCCAACATAGATTAGTGGTTAGCGACTTCAGGATCAGAGCTAAATGGTGCCCAGAAGAAGACCAGCTTGGAGGGAAGGGTCTGGAAGCTTAAAGATCCTGCAAATGGACAGAGATTTAGAGACATACTACTCGAGGCCTTTGACGAAATAGAAGGGGATATAGCTTCACTTAACGTGGAAGACACTGGAGATTCCTACGGGACAATCTGCTGACAGCACTGACCAGATCTGTGGATGGAGCAAAGTACCATCTCGACCCAGAGTAACATGGTGGTGGAACACTGTGGTTGACAGGGCTATTAGACAAAAGAGACAGGCTGGAAGACTGGAGAAGAACGGTGGTGGTAGCAGGGAATTGTATCAGACAGCCAGAAGGGAAGCTAGGAGACAGGTCTATATTAGCCAGAGGGAAGCGGATAAGAAAAAATTTGCCAATGTTCTGCGTCGTGAGGATGAAAGACTTGAGGTATTTCGTGTTGCAAGACAGTGTTGAGAGAGAATCGTGATGTGGTAGGAGAGAAGTGTGTTCGCATGGATGATGTTTCACTTGCGCTAAATGAGGATGCAAAGAGAGAGGTTTGAAGATGCCTCTATGAAAGGTTGCTGAATAAAGAAAAGAATGGGATAAAGAGAGTCTGCCGAATGTTGACCCAACAGAGGGACCAGCTATCCGAGTTGATAGTTCCGTGGTAGCTAAGGCAATTAGAAGCATGAAGACAGGGAAAGCCCCAGGCCCATCAGGAATTACTGCAAAGATGCTCAAAATATCTGGCAGTGTCGGCTATAACCTAGTCACCCGTATAGTCAACCAGGTGATACACGAAGGAGTCATACCCAATGACTGGTGTAGCAGCATACTAGTCAACTGCTACAAAGGTAAAGGTGATGCCCTGGATACAAATAATTACAGAGGTATCAAGCTGTTGGGTCAGGTAATGAAGGTTACGGAGAGGGTCATAGCCCAACTAATTAGAGAGAGAGTTAGTTTAGATGAGATGCTGTTTGGGTTCGTGCCAGGGAAAAGCACCACTGATGCTATATTCCTGGTAAGGCAGCTGCAGGAGAAATACCTAGCCAAAGATAAGCCCCTGTACCTGGCTTTCGTTGACATGGAGAAAGCCTTTGATAGGGTCCCCCGATCCCTCAATTGTGGTCAATGAGGAAACTAGGGATAGATGAATGGCTGGTGAGGGCTGTGCAAGCCATGTACAGAGATGCCGTAAGTAAGGTTAGAGTTGGCAACATGTACACAGAAGAATTCAAAGTAGAAGTTGGGGTCCACCAGGGTTCAGTACTCAGCCCCCTCCTATTTATCATAGTCCTCCAGGCAATTGTGGAGGAATTCAATACAGGCTGCCCTTGGGAGCTCCTCTATGCTGACGACCTCGCTCTAATTGCTGAGTCACTATCAGAACTGGAGCAGAAGTTCCAGGTGTGGAAGGAGGGTTTAGAATCGAGGGGCCTTAGAGTCAACCTAGCTAAAACCAAAGTACTAATAAGTAGAAAGGTAGACAATCCACAAATATCCTCAGGAAGATGGCCTTGCTCGATCTGTAGAAAAGGTGTAGGTAGAAACTCTATAAGATGTACCCAGTGTAAGCTATGGACACATAAGAGGTGCAGCAATGTCAAAGGTAGGCTAACTGGGAAGATAGTTTTTGTATGTGGTAGATGCTCGGGAGCATTGACCTCCGAAAATCTGCAGAAAACAACTTCCGTCACTTTCTGGGGGGAAAAAACTAGAAGTAGTTGATAGCTTCCGCTATCTAGGTGACCAAGTCAGTAGTGGGGGTGGGTGCGCTGAAAGTGTAACTGCTAGAATAAGAATAGCCTGGGCAAAGTTTAGGGAGCTCTTACCCATGCTGGTGACTAAAGGCCTCTCGCTCAGAGTAAAAGGCAGACTGTATGATGCATGTGTACGAACAGCTATGCTACATGGCAGTGAAACATGGCCGTGACTGCTGAGGACATGCGTAAGCTCGTGAGGAATGAAGCCAGTATGCTCCGATGGATGTGTAATGTCAGTGTACTTACTCACAGAGCGTTAGTACCTTGAGAGAAATGTTGTACCTAAGAAGCATCAGTTGTGGTGTGCAAGAGAGACGATTGCGCTGGTATGGTCATGTGGCGAGAATGGATGAAGATAGGTGTGTGAGAAAGTGCCAGTCCCTAGCAGTTGAGGGAACCCATGGAAGAGGTAGACCCAGGAAAACCTGGGACGAGGTGGTGAAGCCCGACTTTCGGACGTTAGGTCTCACCATGGAAATGACTAGAGACCGAGACCTATGGAAGTATGCTGTGCGTGAGAAGACCCGGCAAGACTAGTGAAGCCATATCCCGTGGCCCCTACCTGGGACGTAGTCAGTCCACCTGTGCATACCTTCCTTATTGTGACACTTGAGAAGACCTGTTGAGGCAAGTGAAATCAAATCAAAACCAAATCAAAATAGATGTACATCAATGGAATTTGTATCCTTTTATGGTACCAGTGCCGGTGGCACATAAGAAAACCATCTGAACGTGACCGTAGCCAGTACCGCTCGACTGGCCTCCGTGCTGAGGGCACGTAACAAACACCATCCGAGCGTGGCCGTTCGCCAGCCTCGTCTGGCACCTGTGCCGGTGACACATAAGAAAAAACACCATCCGAGCGTGGCCGTCTGCCAGCCTCGTCTGGCACCTGTGTCGGTGGCACATAAAAAACACCATCCGAGCGTGGCCGTCTGCCAGCCTCGTCTGGCACCTGTGTCGGTGGCACATAAAAAAACCATCCGAGCGTGGCCGTCTGCCAGCCTCGTCTGCACCTGTGTCGGTGGCACATAAAAAACACCATCCGAGCGTGGCCGTCTGCCAGCCTCGTCTGGCGTCTGTGTCGGTGGCACATAAAATCACCCACTACACTCTCGGAGTGGTTGGCGTTAGGAAGGGCATCCAGCTGTAGAAACACTGCCAGATCTGACTGGCCTGGTGCAGCCTTCGGGCTTGCCAGACCCCAGTTGAACCGTCCAACCCATGCTAGCATGGAAAGCGGACGTTAAACGATGATGATGATGATGATGATGATAGGTGTTGCTGTGTAGTATGAAGCTTCTTCCTGACCACATGGTTCAGGGTTCAATCCCACTGTGTGGCACACTGGACAAGTGTCTTCTACTTTAGCCTCGTGCCGACCAAAGCCTTGTGAGTGGATTTGGTAAATGGAAACTGAAAGAAGCCCGTCATATATATATAATATATATATATATATATATATATGTTATATATATGTATATATATGTATATATATAGATAGTTAGACAGATAGATAAGTAGATAGATAGATATATGTATGTGTCTGTTTGTCCCACCACCGTCGCTTGACAACTGATGTTGGTGTGTTAACGTCCCTGTAACTTAGCGTTTCAGCAAAAGAGACTGATAGAGTAAGTACTAGGCTTACAATAAATAAGTCCTCGGGTCGATTTATTTGACTAAAGGTGGTGCTCCAGCATGGCCACAGTCAAATGACTGAGGCAAGTAAAAGAATAAAAGAATATATATATATGTGTGTGTGTGTTTGTGTATGTATATGTATTTATATATATATACACATACACACAGTTGAGGTTTGTCTCTCTCTCTCTCTCTCTCTTTACATTTATGTATGTGCGCGTGTCTGTGTGTGTGTGTGTGTTTCTTTCTAGCCGTTCTCTTATGTGCTGGCAGTATTCTCCCTCTGACCCTATCCAGAACTGAATAAAAAACACTCCTTACTCTCCAGTAAGACAACTCATTCTCCAGTGAACATTTTTTTCACAAAAACTGTTTATTTTGCTGAAACGTTGTGATAAGGAATATCGCATGGTACGTAAAAGTAGGTGTGTGAGAGCCGTTATAGCTGCAACTGCTGGTGGTGGTGGTGGTGCTAGCTTTATACCCATGGATAATTAATGGACTGTTATCTTCAAGTTATAGTCTTAAGTTATCCACCATATAATAGACATTTTATCATGTGTGGGCGGTTGCTTGTATGTTGTGTGTATGTGTGAGTATATATATATATATCAACACATATACACACTTAGCTGCATGTATATGCGCATACATTTGTACATTTCTCTGTAGTTATGTGTGGGTGTGTGTATATATATATATATATATATATACATATATATTTGTGTGTATATACATAAATACATATAGATGCTGATGCATCAAGATATGTGTGTTTGTGTATGTATGTATGTATGTATTATGAACGTTTTTGCAAGTTTCAGATGCTGGACTGACTCTGCAGGAGCAACTTTCAAGATTGTAATAGCTTACATCCGCACGTCTGTTTTAGTGTGTATATGTATATGTGTCTATCTTTTAAACAGTACAACAGGTTAATATTTCTGCCATTGCTGTTACAGTGTTGCCATTATGGGTTATTCAAATCACGTGTGATGACCATTTTGTGTTTATACACTACCATGTTTAAACATAGTGCGATTCTGAAAGAAATGTTCAAATAATCTTATCCATAATATCAGTACAGAAACAATACTAACAACAACATAGTAGGCCTCTATTACAGCCACAACTGACTCGAAAGTGGTTTGCATTGTAGTGTTAAATATATCCTTAACATGCTTGTCCCAAACTTTGGCATCGAGAGTTACACAAATGCCAGAACTGGGCGCCACTGCACAGTGCCAAGGACTCCAAATTTGCCATCAAGATTAGGACAAGATACTGTGATAGCCTGGGCTTCCGAGGCCCACAGCTCTTCAATATATTCCCGAAGAACCTAAGAGACCTCCTTGGTGGGGATGCAGATGTCTTTAAAATTAAACTTGGTCTCTTCTTGTCAGGTGTCCCAGATGAACCAACTTCACGGCAGGAGGTGCAGATGAGGGCAGCTGCATCGAACTCTCTCATGCACCAAATGGCAATTGCTAAAAAGCATTCGTGAAGTAAAATCATGTAGCAACACCAAATGGCGGTGCCCCAGCATGGCCACAGCTTGTGAGCTGAAACTAGATAAAAATAAAAAATAAAATAAATAAAAATGCTAACTTATATCATTTGCTCTTCCAAAATCTTTGAATGTATAGCAATTGGAAAAAAGGCATGGCTGTGTGGTTAGAAGCTTGCTTCCCAACCACAACATCATTCCAGGTTCAGTCCCACTGCGTGGCATCTTGGGCAAGTGTCTTCTACTATAACCTCGGACTGACCAAAACCTTGTGAGTGAATTTGGTAGACGGAAACTGAAAAGAAAACTGTTGTGTGTGTGTGTGTGTATATATATATATGTATGTTTGTATGTATATTTATATAAATATACATACATATATATATTTATATAAATATATATCTGTGTGTGCCTTTGCACATATGTATTTGTCCTCTTCCACCACTGTTTGACAACCAGTGTTGGCATGTTTAATGTCCCTATAACTTAGCAGTTCAACAAGAGACTGATAGAATTAGTACTTGGCTTAAAAAAAGAGTACTAGGGTTGATTCATTTGACTAAACGTTCTTCAGCGGGGTGCCCCAGCATGGGCACAGTTTAATGAATGAAACATATAAAAGATAAAAGATAGCCATACTGGCTCCTTTTGTGATAAAGATAAAAGGAAAGAAAAAGGCATATACTGCTTTGTCAAAATACATCTGGTATCCAAAAGAGATTAACAAAAATTCCACAGCAAAGACTACACAGTTTAGTGGAAAATAAGGAATAAAAGCAGTCTATGTATGAATGGGACAATGAAATATTCCTCTCTTTATGTACCACAAATGAGGCTACTGTATTGCAATTTACAAAGGCCTCCTGTGTCTTCTGCAACTCCTGTTCAGTGCTTTTCGGACCTTGCAAACTTTTTTCCAAATTTTTGTTGAAGTCCTGAAACTCAGACTAATCCCTTATTCTATATCTCCCATCTTGCTGATCTGAAGACCATTTTAAACCTTGTGTTATGATTTTTGCAGCTTTTATACATTCTTAGTTTGTTTTAATCCAATTTTTTCCCAGGTGAAGTATTTTTCCTACTTAAACTTATGTATGTATGGAGGTATGGCGCAGGAGTGGCTGTGTGGTAAGTAGCTTTCTTACGAACCACATGGTTCCAGGTTCAGTCCCACTGCGTGGCACCTTGGGCAAGTGTCTTCTACTATAGCCTCGGGCCGACCAAAGCCTTGTGAGTGGATTTGGTAGACGGAAACTGAAAGAAGCCCGTCGTATATATGTATATATATATATGTGTGTGTGTATGTTTGTCCCCCTACCATTGCTTGACAACTGATGCTGGTGTGTTTATGTCCCCGTCACTTAGCGGTTCGGCAAAAGAGACCGATAGAATAAGTACTGGGCTTACAAAAGGATAAGTCCCGGGGTCGAGTTGCTCAATTAAAGGCGGTGCTCCAGCATGGCCGCAGTCAAATGACAAACAATTAAAAGAGAGTAAAAAGAGAGTATCTTTTCCATGCTTTATTTCTGCCTGAGAACTTATAATGTTCACATACGTGGTTTGGGGTTCAGTTTTGTTGCATGACATTTTGGGCAAGTGTCTTATATTTGACTGCAGCCATGCTGGAGCACTGCCTTTAGTCAAACAAATCAACCCCAGGACTTATTCTTTGTAAGCGTAGTACTTATTCTATCCCTTAAATATAGCGCTGCCATATAAAAGTGTCTGTGCAGTGCCACGTAAAAGCACCCAGGACACTCTGTAAAGTGGTTGGCTTTAGGAAGTGCATCCAACCATAGAGACCAAGCCAAATCAGACTGGAGTCTGGTGCAGCTTGCCAGCTTTGGTCAAACTGTCCAACCCATGCCAGCATGGGTAATAGATATTAAATGATGATATGTATATATATCATCGCTTGGTCTCTGTGCTGGTGGCATGTAAAAAGCACCATCCGATCGTGGTAGTTAGCCAGCCTCGTCTGGCACATGTGCTGGTGGCACGTAAAAGCACCCACTACACTCACTGATTGGTTGGAGTTAGGAAGGGCATCCAGCCGTAGAAACACTGCCAGATCAGACTGGAGCCTGGTGCAGCCTTCTGGCTTCCCAGACCCCAGTTGAACCGTCCAACCCATGCTAGCATGGAAAGCGGACGCTAAACGATGATGATGATATATGGTACTACTAGCGAACAGTGGTCCCGGTGCGCGTACAGTCGCACAGCTGCGCTAGCTAGTCGTAAGTAGTCAATCCTACAATGACTACCTTGCAAAGTAAATAAAACACAAAAACACAAAGTAAGGATCGACTAGTCATGACTAGCTAGCGTGGATGCGCGACCCGGGACCACTGTTCGCTAGTAGTACCTATATATATATTTGTGTGACTATATTGTGCTAGTCTAAGACTGATCAACTAATATTCCTTCTTTCTTTGCTTGTTGGTTTCTTCCACATCAGCCTGCCATATGTATGTATGGCTGCATGTACGTGTAAATAATCACTCATCATCATCATCATTGCCATCATGCATATATTCAGATGCTATAATTTATTGTGTTACTTCCTCAAGTGTAGAAAGTGTATCAAGGGGCAAGTGGTGGTGGTGGTGGTGGCCTTGGTGGTGAGTTTTCCTTAATGTGTGTCCATTCTTGTCTCTTGGTCTGCTGGTCTGGGTTATTTCCATTCTGTCTCAGGGCTTCATATTACTAACTATAGTAAATATATACCTATATCTGTGTAAAGAATATACATATACATATGTACATGTATATATGTACATGTGTATGTATATACACACATGATTGTGCATGTATGTATGTGTGTGTGTATATACATACATACATATATATATATATATTATATATATATATATATGTATATATTTGTGTGTGTGTGTATATATATATACACATATATGTGTGTGTATATATACACATACATATATATGTATTTATGTATATGTGTATGTATATATAAATGTATATATACATATATATAAATGTATACATCTGTATATATATATATATTTCTATACATGCATATGTATATATATATATACATATGTATGTATATATATATATATATATACACATGTGTGTGTATATATATATATATATATACACAAACACATATATATACACACGTATATATATGTTTATGTATATATGTGTGTGTGTTTAGCATGGAACAATGACATTAAATGATGATATGTGTGTTTGTGTGTGTATATACATATGTATATATATATATACACACATATAGATATAATGTGTATATATTATGTATATGTGTTTGTGTGTGTGTTATGTTTTTTGTCATTTACAATTTGCTGAGTTCAGTTCAAACATTTTATAATTTATTATTTTGCGATCCCGTCCAGACATCTAAACTGATGTACTCATAAATATATATGTGTAATTAATATAACACACACATACACACACACACACACACAATCACACACACAATCACACATGTGTTACTATGTCATTCAGTTGTCTTGCTTCATTCAGCTGTCTGTCCTTATAAAAAAAACCCCAAAAAACAACAAACATTGAAAAAATAACAACTGTACCCCCTTAACCCCTTACCCACTGTCCCTATCCAGATGGACAACCAGATGGCATTGAGGGGTCAGGGATATATGGATCCCTTCAGCTGCTGCTGCTGTAACTCTCTGTGCCACTACATACTGGCCACTGCCCTTAGAGAGTCACATTACTGTCTGTTCATGTAGCTTACTGTGAAAAGCCCCTATAAGTTAAAGGAGGCGTGAGACTGAGGGAGAGGTGGGTGGCAGTGTGTGATTGCATGTATGTGTGGGAGTGTGTATGAATGCGTGAGATTGTGTGTGTGTGTTTGTATGTTATGTGTGAGGGATTGTGCATATGTCAGAGTGAGAATGTATATTTGTGTGTGAATGTATGCGTGTGGCAGTGTGGGCAAGATATAGTCTGTATGTGTGAGAATGGGAATGTGTCTGTGTGCACTTAGAGGTGTATGTATATATATATATATATATATATATAAACGCAGGAGTGGCTGTGTGGTAAGTAGCTTGTTTACCAACCACATGGTTCCGGGTTCAGTCCCACTGCGTGGCACCTTGGGCAAGTGTCTTCTACTATAGCCTCGGGCCGACCAAAGCCTTGTGAATGGATTTGGTAGACGGAAACTGAAAGAAGCCTGTCATATATATGTATATATATATGTATGTGTGTTTATGTGTTTGTGTGTCTGTGTTTGTCCCCTTAGCATTGCTTGACAACCGATGCTAGTGTGTTTATGTCTCCGTTACTTAGCGGTTCGGCAAAAGAGACCGATAGAATAAGTACTGGGCTCACAAAAAAATAAGTCCCAGGGTCGAGTTGCTCGATTAAAGGCGGTGCTCCAGCATGGCTGCAGTCAAATGACTGAAACAAGTAAAAGAGTAAAAAAAAGAATATATATGTTGGTGTTGAACAACTAGTATGCACATGCTCTTTGCATGCATATGTACATATGCACACATCCGTTGTTGCTTGACCAACTGAAATCTCACATTATCATTTATATTGCAAGATTTGTTGTGACTTCAATTTAAATTCCACTGTTTTAGCTCAGTGAGCTATCATGTAGATTGGTGTTAATGGGGTTAAAATGTGGAAATGCACATGAGATCATGTATGACTTAGAAAAAACAGGATGGTCACAACTGGAACATCTTTGATCGAAACAGCAACACACCTCACCACTATAGGCCATTATGTAGTGGCTCAACTTGTCTAAAGTAGTTGTCGAATCTCCCTCAAATTATGCCCAACATTTTTTAAAATATGGATGATAGTGCATTGGAAATTATGATAGGCGCAGGAGTGGCTGTGTGGTAAGTAGCTTGCTAACCAACCACATGGTTACGGGTTCAGTCCCACTGCATGGCATCTTGGGCAAGTGTCTTCTGCTATAGCCCCAGGCCGACCAATGCCTTGTGAGTGGATTTGGTAGACGGAAACTGAAAGAAGCCTGTTGTATATATGTATATATATATAAGTGTGTGTGTATATGTTTGTGTGTCTGTGTTTGTCCCCCTAGCATTGCTTGACAACCGATGCTGGTGTGTTTATGTCCCCGTCACTTAGCGGTTCGGCAAAAAAGACCGATAGAATAAGTACTAGGATTACAAAGAATAAGTCCCGGGGTTGATTTGCTCGACTAAAGGCGGTGCTCCAGCATGGCCGCAGTCAAATGACTGAAACAAGTAAAAGAGAGTAAAGAGTATAGTCCTGGTTGGAATGCATTTAATTCTAGGTTTGCTTACTTAGGTCTGATCTGGACATAATTAATAACACCATCATACTATACCAGTGTCTCTCAGGCCTTATTTTTACCTATGGACCCTTTTGATTCTTGTTTTATTTGGATGGACTCTAAAAGACATTCAATATTTTAAAGAATCCCAATGTGTTTTCATAATTAAATATTATTTGGAATTACATAAGAAAAACTGTTTTGTAGAAGTATGAGCAATTTATTGCAGATAAATTTTAACAAAAAAAATTTTAATTTGGCCCTTAAGGGTCATATGAACCCCAGTTGAGAACCACTGCACTATACCTATTTCTTTGCTACCCACAAGGGGCTAAACACAGAGGGGACAAACAAGGACAGACAAACGGATTAAGTTGATTATATCGACCCCGAAAGGATGAAAGGCAAAGTCGACCTCGGCGGAATTTGAACTCAAAACGTAACGGCCGACGAAATACCGCTTAGCATTTCACCCGGCCTGCTAACGTTTCTGCCAGCTCGCTGTCTTGTACCACTGCACTATACCATAGACTGTAAGTGGTGGTTCGCAGACCGGTGCCAGTATGCAACCAGTTTACAGAAAAAAAAGAAACCTTATAAAATGCTTATTGTATTATTTGTTTACAAATTAAACATAATTAAGAAAGTTGTCAATTTTTATTATATTCATTATATGATGCAGCACGGATTTTTGTCAGTGAACAGGTTGTGGTCTTAAAGCGACGAAAATATTTTGACAAATTAAACTTAAATGTTGAAGTGAATCGAACGGTTTTGTGTGTTTCTTGTGTGCTGCAATTGTTTTCGTTCCAGCACACGGTCTCAGATCAAGTCACTCACTATGCAAGTACATCTCCGTAATTATATATATTGTTTCCAGTATAAATTAATATTACTAAGACATATTACTGGTCACTGGCACATTGGGAAAAAGAAATTGCCGGTACGCCACATTAGATAGTTTGAGAAGCCCTGCCATAGACCACACTGCACCAGGCATCAAGCCATGCCACTTAAAAGCTTTAATATTTGGTGATGCACCTTATGTGATACGACACATCATATATTATGTTTCTCCCCACCAGTTTCAGAGCTTGGACAAAAGAGTCAGCGGTTTTACTGCTTTTGCTTCACATATTAAGTCATTGAAAACAATAACAAAAAGAGAAAAGAAATCTGCTGAAATTAGTTATTGAGCGAGCTGCTTGCTTTATTTCAGACACTTTCAGGTAAGCATCAGAAATATCTACAGCCATATGAGAAAATGTTATTTATCATAGACTAATTTCATATCCAGAAGAACATGTTTCTCATCACGTCCACACCATGTGACACAGACTGACTCCTGATCTCCAAAAAGTATCATAATATATATGGATGAAATTGAAATCAATCAAAAATCAATGGAAATTGTAGTTGTGATACCAGTGCCGGTGGCACGTAAAAGAACCATCCAAACGTGGCCGTTCCCAGCGCCGCCTCAACTGGCCTCCGTGCCGGTGGCACGTAAAAAGCACCATCCGATCGTGGCCGTTTGCCAGCCTTGTCTGGCACCTGTGCCGGTGGCACGTAAAAAGCACCCACTACACTCACGGAGTGGTTGGCGTTAGGAAGGGCATCCAGCTGTAGAAACACTGCCAGATCAGACTGGGCCTGGTGCAGCCTCCTGGCTTCCCAGACCACGGTCAAACCATTCAACCCATGCTAGCATGGAAAGCGGATGTTAAATGATGATGATGTAAAGATGGATGAAATGCCACTGAGCATCCATCTTTATGTTCTGAGTTGAAATTCAGCTGAGGTTGACTTTGCGTTTCATCCTTTCAAGGTCGATAAAGTAACACTAGTTGAACACCAGGCTCGATTTAATCAACGAAGCTCCTCCCCTGAACTCATTGTCCTTGTGCCAAAATTTGAAACCAGCATTCATGGATGTGGGTGGTGAGCTTGTAGAATTGTTAGCACGCTGGGCAAAATGCTTAGCGGCATCTCATCCGTCTTTAATTCTGTGTTCAAATTCTGCTGAGGTCAACTTCACCTTTCATTTTGGAGGCCATAAAATAAGTACCAGTTGAGCATTGGTCAATGTAATCAACTTACCCCTCCAACGAAATTGCTGGTTAACCTCTTGATGCCAGTATTACCCGAAGCATGCTAGACACTGCTCTGGTTTTTTTTTTTCTAACGAGGCTACACAAACACACAAGTGCCAACGAGGTCGTGTCTATTTACGTTCACCGTTACAATAACATAGCGTCATACATTTACGTCTCCCGGTTTATGAAAACGAACTCTGTGAAGCTATTTATCATAATATGATATGCACGAGTTATTCTGCTCAAGTTAAAAAAATAGCTTGTGTGTGGTACAACTCAAAACACAGTATTATGCATGTAAAGTATTTGCATGCCATTGGTCTACTGCTAGTCTCATGACTTGAAGGTAACCTAAAATAGCTAAGATAATGCACGGGATGGCGAGCGCATGCACCTCAAGAGATAAAGTACACAATAGCGAACGTAAACATACATCAGCCGCTAAAAAGTCCGTGATAGATGAAGGGCAGCTCTACATCGCATATTTACGTTAACCGCGGGTAGGCAAGCAAAAGTGTGATCGCATATTTGCATCAACCGTTGTCTAGGGGTTAAAACTGTACCAAAATTGTGCCAAAATTTGGGACCAGTATTTCTGGACCTGCTTTATGTTCCTCTTTCATATTTCAATTTCTCTATTGTTTTGTTTCTTTCCTCCTATAGAATTATTTTCCTTGATTTCAGAATTTCAAATTTAGCATAATTCCATCACCAAGAAAAAGTGTTTGCCCCATTGAAACTAACCACCATGCCTACTGCCAAAATGCTGGCAGATTCTACCCAAAGCGATGCAGCTCTGGAAAGGAAAAAGAAGGAACGACATGATCGCCATAAAAAGTCCAAGAAGGAAGACAAGCCCCACCATCACAGTAAACGGAAAACTAAGGTGATATCACGTTTTTTTTTAATTCTTCCTTTCAATGATTTGACTTGGAATAGTTTCTGTGACTCTGTCACCAGGTTGTTGGTTATTATGGGTTTCACAAATAAATGACAGAGCCTCTATGTAGTCACTCGACCAGCTAGAAATAGCAGCCAAATCTGTCTAAGATCACACCCTAGCATTGTATAAAAGGAAGGACACTTTGGATAATGTAGCCCAGGATATGATATACCATAGTAAAAGTCTATGTGGCCATAACTGGATTGGCCTTTGATCATAGGTCTGATTAGGGGCTAGACAACAAGAACAACAAAGGGTGTCTCGAATACCTGCAGGGACCTCCATGTGGTCACTTGACCAGCTAGAAATAGTAGCCAAGTGTCCCTCAAATCACACCTTACCATTTAAAATTAGGAAGGATACATTCGACTATGTAGTTCTCGATGTTCAAAAGAGGACAGTCATGGTTTAAATGTCTTTGATCATAAATCTGCTCGCTCAGGGCTAACCTAGGGTTAAACAGCATGGGCACCACCAGGTCACTTGACCTGCTTGAAACAGCAGTCAAATCTTTCTGTTGTCTAAAACAAAAGCGAAAAAAAAAAAAACTGCAAAAAAAAAAACGGGGGAGAGGGCACATTTTATATTGTAATCCCAGAATTGGTACGGGTGAAATGCGTAGTCATATTTTGTCTGTCGCTACGTTGTGAGTTCAAATCCCGCCGAGGTCGACTTTGCCTTTCATCCTTTCGGGGTCGATAAATTAAGTACCAGTTAAGCACTGGGGTTGATGTAATCGACTTAATACCTATGTATGTCTCCTCTATGTTTAGCCCCTTGTGGGTAATAAAGAAATAGGTACATTTGACTAAAAGATGGCATAGTGATGGGTTAGAACACTTTAATCAATAAAGCTGACTTCGGGTTGAACAGCAAAAATTCCAAAAAATAAAATGGATGAAGACATTTCCCTGATATTAACAATTCTAACACAGTTTAACTAGTCTTGGAGATAGTCATAAGAATATTTTATCTCCCTCATTATTTTATGTCCTTCCTCTCTTTCATTCTTGTCTTCCATTTCTTTTGCTTCCATCATTTCATTATTCCCTATTTCTTCATTGTTACCCACTTTTTTCTTCTCCTTCTTTTCTTTTACTCTGTTTGTATTGTTTTTTTTTTGTTTTTTTTTTCTTTTTCCTATTTTTTTCTTAATTCTATTCCTGCCTTCTTTCCTTTCATCTTTTCGTTTCCTTCTACCATCTCTTATATTATCATTCTCTCATCATTCTCTATTAGTGCCATAACAAATAACAAAAAAAAAAAACTGCCAGAGAAATAAATGTAAATAAAAACACAAAAAACAACAACTGAAAACACTATTCCCCTCCCCTCACTGAAAAAACAAAGCCATGAACCAAAGGCCTCCTTCTAAAACACACACACACACACACTCCCTCACACATCACCCATCTAGCTCTCACCCTCATCCAGCCAGATTTCCAGTTGGTCTGCCACTATGACACATTGACTCTGCCAAAGGTTTGCCATAGTTTTTTTTTTTTAGTGTCTTTAATGTTAAATTAATCATTGGTGTCATCATCATCATCAACATCATGAATGCTGCGGTCATCAATATTAACATTGTCATCATCATCATCATTATCATCATCACCATTGTCATCACCACCACCACCATCATCATCATTGACATCACCAGGATGATGATGATCATCATCATCCTTGCCATTGTCATCATCACCATCAGCAGCAGCGGCAGCTTCAGGGGAAGACAAATACTTCCCCCCTCACTGGCACATTCCCATCAACCCTCACACCTCAAC
>NC_043005.1:103712990-103742990 GCF_006345805.1 Octopus sinensis | reverse complement strand
ATCTTTAGCGCAAAAACTTTTGGGTCATCTTTACTAAATGTCACCACTCTGTTCTGTTTTATTTTTGTTTACTGCCTGTGTTGCATATTACATGGTTTGTTTTCTTTTTCTTTTTGATCACCTCTTTGTACATTAGCATTTTCACCACTCGTACAAAGAGGCAATCAAAAAAGAAAATAAAGACCAAAGTGTGTAATATGCAACACACGTAGTAAACAAAATTAAAATAGAACAGTGGTGACATATAGAAGAGATGACCCAGAAGTTGTTGTTCTTTGATTACTATCGCATACAACTAGCTTTTTTCAGCAGAATACACATTGTTGATTGGTAAAAAATACCCAAATAGGATGACTTTAACATGAAATAACTTCTAAAATTTTGTCAAAAAATGTTGAAAGTAAACCATGTTCAGTGTGAGAAATTACACCATTATACAGAATTTCAAACTGTTTAGTTAAAAAATTTTTTTAATCTGTGAGCAGAACTGAAGAGATACCCATGAATACCACTACATTTTTTCTATGAATGTGAACTGTTATCATGTTTAAGCAGTAGACTAAATACTTTGTGATACTTAGAGTGTTGTCTCTATGTTCTCAGTTCTAATCCTGCCTTGGTCGACTTCATTTTGCTCTCATTGGGGTTTAAGAAAGTAAGTATCAATAAAGTACTCTGGTTGTTCTGATATCGTATCCATTCACATCCTTTGAATTCATGATTTCTTGATAATGTGAAGGATCAACGTTTAAATGTGTCTGTTCATCATCTTCGTTTTCCTCTTTCACTTCCAGAGTACATTTGCTAGCGGTAGCAACAGAAAAAGTAAGAAAAAACATAAAAGTACCACTTCTGATAAAGATACTGAAACGAAGGAAGGGTCTGAAGACAGTGACCTCAATCTTAGCAAGCCCCTTCATCCAATCGGTCACTACATCAACAAAAGAAGTGAAATGCTGGAACAAATGTTTCACTGTATTCAAGGGGCCACACTGAAGAAAGCACTTCCAGAAATATTGCAGGTAATAATAATATATTCTTTGATTTTGGATGTTTTGAGTTACTTTCTTTTAAAAATTTTATTTGAGAAATATAGATAAATATAAGTTTGTAGAATACTTTGGCTTTTACAAATCCTAATTTTGAACTGAAAAATTCAAGATGAAACAGAAATATTAAATGATGAACAACCTTAATTGATTTTCAAACATTATTGGGTTCCCATCAGAGGTGTCAACATCAGCATTATTCTGACAGTCTCAAAAGAGACGAGGAGCCAAACTGTTCATATATTCAACAAATGCAGCAGTTACTCTATGAAGGAGTTCCTAATTTGCACACCGAAAGTGTTTAGTGCTCTATAAATACCAGTGGCCTGTCAACAGGGACCTTAGTCCACACAGTATCACACCTGTGTGTGTGTGTACACATTCACACACACTTTACTTCCCTACATACATCTTTTTTATACTCTCTCTTTTACTCTTTTACTTGTTTCAGTCATTTGACTGCAGCCATGCTGGAGCACCGCCTTTAATCGAGCAACTCAACCCCAGGACTTATTCTTTTGTAAGCCCAGTACTTATTCCATCGGTCTCTTTTGCCGAACCGCTAAGTAACGGGGACATAAGCACACCAGCATCGGTTGTCAAGCAATGCTAGGGGGAGAAACACAGACACACAAACATATACACACACATATATATATATACATATATACGACAGGCTTCTTTCGGTTTCCGTCTACCAAATCCACTCACAAGGCATTGGTCGGCCCGGGGCTATAGCAGAAGACACTTGTCCAAGGTGTCATGCAGTGGGACTGAACTCGGAACCATGTGGTTGGTTAGCAAGCTACTTACCACACAGCCACTCCTGTGCCATTTAGTATGTAAAACTAAATTGTGACCACTGTCATAGACATTACAGCAAAAATACCTAATTATCTTGTATGGTATAAGAGCTTTTATCATCATCATCATCGTTGTCATCAAATGATAGTATCAAAAACGATTTATCTATGAAACAAGGTGCTGCAGTAGCCCAGTAATCATACAAAAACCGAAACGGTGTGTTCGATTTTCAGTGGAAGCAGAAATTTGTGATAAATGTTTGGAACTGGTACAGAGGCTTTGCATATGGATGGGTTTACCGTGGGACCTCAATGTAGCTGCTAGGATGGAAAAGCTTCATGCTGTGATTGGTTGTCTTGTTGCCGAGGTGGCTGCCATGGTGATCCTCTTGTCGTTCTGTTGCCGAGTTGGGTGTTGTCCTGTTATACTGTTGCTTAGTTGGCTGCTTGGTTGGCATCAAACCTAAGACATACTGTTTCTGCAGGTGTATATATGTGTGTGTGTACACATTCATACACACACTTCTTTATACATACATCTTTTTTACGTTTAGTATGTAAAACTAATGTGTGACAATTGTTATAGACATAACAGCAAAAAGACCTAATTATCTTGTATGGTAAAAGAGCTTTTATCATCATCATCATCATCATCATCATCAAAGTCCATATTCCATAGTGGTTGGGGTTAGGTGATTTAACAGGAGCTGGTGTCTCTGGGAACTGCACTGCACCTCAGTGTCTGCTTTGCTATGGTTTCTCTGGCAGGTCGCCCCCTCCTAATACTAAACACTATAATGTGTCCTAGGTGCCTTTTTCCATAGCACAAGCTCTATTGAGGTCGCCTTGCAGCTTGCAAAGCTAAGATTTCCTTTATCTGCATGGGGCTACAGTAGAGTAGGAGGCTACTTTATGGTAGGAGACAAGTAGGGAAAAGTATGAGAGAAGGGGATTGGTTCAGGTTTCTTGCTGTAGAGGAGCTGCACAACTACTTATATTACAGAAGAGAGGTTGATAGTGACTAAGGTGGAGCTAGGAAGAGATATAATAGAGGTGATGAGATGTCAAGTACACCCTCAAGGTCTGAGTAGAAGTGAGAAGGAACAGGAGAACAGGGAGTGTAGGTGGGTAGAGATTGGTAGAGTATATGGGGAGAGTGAAAGGTCGAGGGGGTGAATATAATGAATGAAGGACAAATGTTGAGGGATGATAAAGAAGAGTTGATGACAACAGTTAGAGATTGGGTAGGATGTAGTGACTAGTGGAAAAGGGGTGGGTTTAGAGCGACCCATGATACATATGGGCCGGGTAAATGTAGGGGAGAGTAGGAAAATTGGGATGAAAGCAGCTGGTTGCAAGTGTGTGTGTTTGTATGGGAGAGGAAGTGCAATGCACAGGGAGAAGGAGAAATGCATGGTAGTGGATGAGGGGCAGTTTGGTAGCCAGGAAAGGGATCAATGTAAAACTGGGATGAAGTTGATAGTATTAAGAATGAATGGTAGCTATCAAGTGAAATGGTTCAGCACCGTAAGGAAATAATATTATTATTGTGTTATATTGATGTCTTTTTGAATGAAACCCTGAAAATCTGTAGTTAAAGGGCACCTTTTTGAAAAATTTCCTTTACAATTTCTTTTATGCAGGATTTACCAATGAAGGAATTGAAACAACTTTGCCTTACACAACTTGAGGTTATGTCAAAGAAGCGAATTCTTCGAATATTGGCAGGTAACGTAGTTCCTGTTGATTATTTAATCTTGAAGACTTACTTGGCACACTCTGCTTCTTTATTATGTGTCTGTTTCTTTTTTCCTTTACATCAGTGTGACCATGATGTAACTGATGTGCCAGGACCACAGTTACGCTGATAAAGTTTACTGCCACTTTTTAGTATTGTCAATACCGATTCTGTTTTTTACATATGTTGTGCATAATACCATCATCATTGAAGGTCTGTCTTCCAAACTGGCTTGGGTTGGGCAGTTTGCCAGGAGCTGGCAAATCAGAGGACTGTGCTAAGCTCCACTGTCTGTTTTATCATGTTTTTTTTACAGTTGGATGCCCTTCCTAATGCCAACGACTAGGTGCTTTTTCATGGTACCGGCATTGGCAAGGTCTGCTTTGGCATGATTTTTTATAACAGGATGCCCTTCCAAATGCCAGACAGTGACCTGGATGCTTTTTATGTGGCACCAACACTGGTGAAGTCACCAAGTAACTTGTAATACAAAGATCCTTTGGGAGGTGGGTTAGTATTAAAGGAGATGCTTTGTGTTAGGGGATGAGAAGGGGACAGAAACGGCTGTCTTGCTGTTGAGAGAATACTTGGTTGCCCCTGCAGGAGCGAGAGACCAAGAGAAAACGAGAGAGGTGTGACAATATTCCAGGATATTCTCTCAAGGTACTGGGATGTGAATATAAATGAAATGGTGGAAGATTGCCCAGAGTATATGAGTAAGGAGAATGCAAAAAAGGGAGTGAGAGAGGGGTAAGAAGAAGAGCAGTGACTAGTTAAACCTAAGTGTATAGCAGGGGATTGACAGGGTAACAATGATTGAGTTTGAGAGGGTGGAAGTGGGGAGGATGGGATCGGACTGCTGGAGTGGGATGGGTAAGAGAAGCACAGTGCATAAAGAAGAGGAGAAGAGAAGAGAGATGGTTTGGTTTATTGGGGTACTCTTTTATTTGTTTCAGTCCTTTGGCTGCGGCCATGCTGGAGCACCGCCTTTAGTTGAACAAATTGATTTCAGGACTTATTCTTTGTAAGTCTATTGGTCTTTTGCCGAACTGCTAAGTTACGGGGATGCAAGCCCACCAACATCGGTTGTCAAGCGATGGAGGGGACAAACAGACACACAAACACACACACACACACACACTATATATATATATATATATATATATATATATATATAGTGCCGATTGCTTAAAGAGGATGGCACCTGTGGGAGAGACCAAGGAAGACACACACACACTCACACATTTATATATATATATGGGATTCTTTCAGTTTCCGTCTACCAAATCCACTCACAAGACTTTGGTTGGCTCAAGACTATAGTAGAAAATACTTGCCCAAGGTGCCATGCAGTGGGACTGAACCCAGAACCATGTGGCTGGTAAGCATGCTATGTACCACACAGCCACTCCTGCGCCTGGGGTGTTTGAATTAATGTTTCATGTGGGTGGAATATATATTGTGCTTCCAGTATTGTTTTGCTGTAATGGGCAGGTATCCTCAAGAACCTCATATCACCAGACATTTTGGCCCATTGTCATCTCCTCTGTGAGGCCCAACATCTTGAAATCGGCCCTCACCACTTCATCTTCATTGGTCTCTCCCACAGGTGCCATCCTCTTTAAGCAATCAGCACTTCTTTATACAACTGTCTTTATTCCTACGCACCACATGTCCAAGCCAATGCAGTCTTCTTTCTTGCATGCTACATCTAATTCCTCTGCCTGACTTTGAACACGATTGAGATTCTCACGTGGGAACTATAAAATGGTACGCAATCAATTTTGTAAAATGAAGAGTAGTCTCCCCTGATTTCAACTAAGTTACTTCCCTTGCAAAGTTAAAATTTTTTTTTTGCGGCAGTCGAAGCCGCTGACGATATTTTTTCAAAGCATTTAATTTCGACCTCTTTTTTGTCATTTTTTTTTTTTTTCATATTTAATATTTTGGCTGAAATACATCTACATAACAAATTAGTTTTTAATGAAGTCTCTAACTATTGGTTTATCACGTATATTTTCTATCACTGCTGTTCCGTTGATGTGGGATTCCACCAAACCCCACATCACTCTCCATCCAATATTTTCTCTTTTCTTTTCATATTAATTATTCTTATTTCTCTGTCCCCTTATCCACCCCGACACTCGTGTATAACAACTGTCTTGTAGTCTTAAAGGAGAATCTTCCAAGTTCGTTTTGAAAAGAATCTTATAAATAAGTCGATTCCTGACCAGATTGTTTCTCCTGTCTCTAATGTAATAGAAAATATTGATATGTCTATTCTTTTATCCTTTTACTTGTTTCAGTCATTTAACTGCGGCCATGCTGGAGCACCATATATGCTGGAGCATATTAGTCAAATGAATCGACCCCCAGGACTTATTTTTTTATGCTTAGTACTTATTCTGTCAGTCTCTTTTGCCAAACTGCTATGTTATGGGACGTAAACTCACCAACACCAGTTGTCATGCAGTGATGGGGGACAAGCACAGACGCAAAGACACGCATAGATATATGCATATATGCATATATATGCCGGTGACACGTAAAAGGCACCGTCCGTACATGGCTGATGCCAGTGCCACCTGACTGGCGTCAGTGTCAAAAGTCCCAACCGATCGTGGCCATTTGCCAGCCCACTCTGGCCCCTGTGTCGTCGGCACATAAAAAGCACCCACTACACTCACGGAGTGGTTGGTGTTAGGAAGGGCATCCAGCTGTAGAAACACTGCCAGATCAGACTGGAGCATGGTGCAGCCTCCTGGCTTCACAGACCCTGGTCGAACCGTCCAACCCATGCTAGCATAGAAAACGGACGTTAAACAATGATGATGATGATATATGTATATACGACGGGCTTCTTTCAGTTTCTGTCTACCAAATCCACTCACAAGGATTTGGTCGTCCCAAGGCTATAGTAGGCCCGAGGTTACATGCTGTGGAATTTGAACCTGCTACTATGTGGTTGGAAAGTAACAACTTAATAAAGGATTGATTTGAAATGAATGTGGAGCTCAGTGAAAGGGTATTGATTAAATATAAATGTTTATATCGTTGCTATTATGCAAAAGTGTCGTAAGTCCAAAACATTGCTTTTTCAGAAAATGAAGAAATAGTTTCACCAATCCATTGCAAAACCGTTGTACTACATTTTGACAATATTTTATATCTTAGCATTTGAAGCAGCTGGAGATCTGATGATTTGACTACAAGAACCGGCTGTTGCAACCAAAAATAAATATTGAAAAAAAAATGCATTTGACCAAATTTTGGATATATGACAGTTTAACATAATAGCAATGGTATGATCTCTGGAGTAAAGCAAACACAATAACCAAACAACCAAATGTTTGGGCATCTGCTTACATATTTTCACTTGAAGTCAACACTGGATTTAGCTGTATTAATAATACTGAGAGGTAAACAGAAACAGACCTAGCATTGATGGCTGTGAAGTCCTAGGAGTCAAAATCACAAGTTTTCATCCTGATAGGTACATGGCCCAGTGGTTAGAGTGTTTGGCTTACAATCATGAGGTAATGAGTTCAATTCCTGCACTAGGCTGTGTTTTTGATCAGGACACTTTATTTCATGTTGTTCCAGTTCACTTAGCTGTAGAAATGAGTTGCTATGTCACTGGTGTTGGCTTTGCCTTTCCCTTGGATAACATTGGTGGTGTGGACAGGAGAAGCTGACATGCTTGGGCAATGCTGGTCTTCCATAAACAACGTTGCCTTGACTTGTGCGATGGAGGGTAACTTTCCTGGTGCAATCCCATGGTCATTCATTACTGAAGAGGGTCTTTTCCTTTACTCCTTTATTCTTGCTATTAGCAATGCCCATCTATGTTATTAACAATGTAAATTTTTTCACTTAAAGGATATTTCATTTTCTCTTTATTTTTCTTCACTGCATTAGTAGTAAAGCCATCTACATATTAATATTTAGCTCAAAATGTTTTGTTACTTTATATTTCGTAATTATTAAATAAACACTGTTATTTCATTAAGAAGTTTGCTTCAAAACTCATTTTAGATTCAGTGTCCCACTGCATGGCATTTTAGGCATGTGTCTTTTACTTATAAACCCAGGCTAACCTTGAGTGAATTTGGCTGATGGAAACTGTACAAAGCCCATTATGTATGTATGTGTGTGAGTGTGCATGCTTGCAGTTATCTAAATATCTAAATTCTGTGCTTCATATGAAGAAATCATTGTGCTGTGGATGGTGATGTTTATATTACCCTTTCAGCACAATAGCCAATAGCTCTGTGCTTTCAAGGATGAGCAGAATGAAAACATCCTTACTTGAAAAACTGGTATCGGTTAGGGTTTGGAAGGGCATCCAGCTACAAATATTGCCTCTATAATATGAACTCATATGGAATAATTGACACGAAATGAATGAACAAACAAATATTCTACCTTGTGGTGGTGAGCTGGCAGAAACGTTAGCACGCCGGGCGAAATGCTTAGTGGTATTTCGTCTGTCTTTACGTTCTGGGTTCAAATACCGCTGAGGTCAACTTTGCCTTTCATCCTTTCGGGGTTGATAAATTAAGTACCAGTTGTGTACTGAGGTCAATCTAATTGACTGGCCCCCTCCCCCAAAATTTTGGGCCTTGTGCATAGAGTAGAAAATAGTAGTAAGTAGCTTGCTTACCAACCACATGGTTCTGGGTTCAGTCCCACTGTGTGGCACCTTGGTTAAGTGTCTTCTACTATAGCCTCAGGTCAACCAAAGCCTTGTGAGTGGATCTGGTCGACGGAAACTGGAAGAAGCCTGTCATAAATGTATATAAATGTTTGTGTGTCTGTGTTTGTCCCCCCAACATCGCTTGACAACCGATGCTGGTGTGTTTACGTCCCCGTAACTTAGCGGTTCGGCAAAAGAGACCGATAGAATAAGCTTGGGGTCAATTTGCTCAACTAAAGGCAGTGCTCCAGCATGGTCGCAGTCAAGTGACTGAAACAAATACTAGTAAAAGAATATATATATATATATATTTAAATAACTTGTGAAGGTAGTAGTTTTTCTTAAAAGTTACAAATCTATGATATTGATAGCCCATTTGGACTACAAATTTGAAGTTATTTTATTGAGTAAGTTGTTGATATAGAGAGCTTACTGGAAGGAGAATCTCGTTTAGCAATCTTAGAGTTTAGTGGAGTAATTTTAGGAGAAATGACCATAAAGTTACAATGGATCTATGGCTGAGTCCATTTAACAGTAAGTACCATAGGTTGGTTTTGTGTACGACCATTGTCAGTGACATCACTATATAGCTTGTGAGGATTTTATTTATTTGGTTTTTTTGTTTGTTCAAAGATCTCCATTTTTTTTTTTGCCACAAGTAAAAAAGTTTCTTGTTTTAGGAGAGAAAAGATGGATCATTGGACTAGCAACTGTAAAATTCTTGGAGTTGACTTGGATTTGTTCTTTGACTTTAACTCATATACTCTTTTACTCTTTTACTTGTTTCAGTCATTTGACTGCGGCCATGCTGGAGCACCACCTTTTTAGTCGAGCAAATCGACCCCAGGACTTATTCTTTGTAAGCCTAGTACTTATTCTATCAGTCTCTTTTGCCGAATCGCTGAGTTACGGGGACGTAAACACACCAGCATCGGTTGTCAAGCGATGTTGGGAGGACAAATACAGACACACACACACATACGCATACATATATCACGTGACCGACCAGACCATCAGATGTAGTTACACATCGCTGGTCACAATGCGTTCCCATTGTTTTAGCCTTCGAATGATGCCACCCCGCTGGCTAAGCGAGCAGGCCACATACATGCGTATATATATATATATATAATATATATATATATATATGTTAATAAAATAGAACATATGCATATATATAAACATATATGTATGTACCTACCTCTACATGTACATATACACGCATATATGTGTACAGGACACCAAAAAGACGTCGAACACATAGAGAGACGAAACACATAGACACAAACCGAGAACAAGACAAGCAAAAAAAAGAGAGATACAGAACAATAAGCACAACGAAAAATCCCCTTCTTCAGTCGCTAAGATTCATCTACTAAACGTTCGAAGGATAAAAGCGAGACGTATACTTCGAAGAAAACTTCCTTCCCGCAAAAAGCAAATCAATAAAATTCTGAGATCTTTTCGCAGAGGGGTAAAAAAAAAGCAAGACGGTAACGACAGTACAACATATAAACAGTAAAAAATATATATATAAACAGTGGAAAAATAAATATATAACAGTGAGAGACAAGACAAGGAGAACAAGATAAGAAGGGCTGTTAATATACATACACGACGGGCTTCTTTCAGTTTCCGTCTACCAAATCCACTCACAAGGCTTTGGTCGGCCCGAGGCTATAGTAGAAGACACTTGCCCAAGGTGCCATGCAGTGGGACTGAACCCGGAACCATGTGGTTTGTATGCAAGCTACTTACCACACAGCCACTCCTACGCCTATATGTATATGGATTTTTAACTGAGGAGGAGGAGGCGCCGCCGCCGCCCCGCCCCCACTTCCCCAAGAAAGACAGCAACCTTGTCACCGTCTTAGCTGACTTAAATGATGATATTTCTACTCTTGCTACCCCACCTCTCCGAAAGATATTAACCATGATTGAAGAACTCTAATAAGACCAAAGCGTGTTGAGAGTTATCTCCCGTACTTGCAGAAATAATTAAAATATTATTAGTTATTGTGTGATATTGTCTTCCTTTTTTTTTTTTTTACCTACGTAATAATATCCATCTTTGTAAGATACCAGCTTTAAATATTGTAACTCTGCTTAATTATTGTTTTTGTAACCATTGTTCTCATTTTATTCATTAAAATACATGAATATATTTGTCGATTATGATACACTGTCAATAATGACATTCTGCTCCTAATCTAGTGTTAACAATAATGAGCTGTATCTGCTCATCGGAGAAACATTTGGCGGATTCATGTCAAAATTATATTCGTAACTCATTTCGCTACGACATAGCTAAGGGAGGTAACCTGTAAGTAATTTTACAAGAGTTATGTTATCATAAGTCTATTCTGTTTCAGTCATTTCATTGCGGCCATGGCGAAGTATCACCTCGAAGTTAGTTAGTTAGTTAATTTGGCTCAAAAGCAAATAGCAAGGCCATGTAGGGGGACATGGAGTTAAGTACAGGGTGGTGTTCATGTAAAGAGTTCAGGCCACTTGAGGTCCAGGGAGGCTTTGAACAAAGCGGTCGTCGGCATCTTCACCATCTCGTCTGGCAGCTTGTTCCACGGATCCGCAACCCGGACGGAGAAAGCTCCTCTCCTTCGATTGAGATGAAATCGTCGCAGGTAGAGCTTTTCGGAATGACCCCGCAGCCGACGCTCCGGAGCAGGAGTGAAGAACAGCTCTTTTGTAGTCGAATGAATCGATCCTAGGACTTCTTTCTTTCTTTTTCTCTTTTTTATTATTTTTTGAAGCCTGGTATTATTCTTTCGGTCTCTTTTTGCTGAATCGTTATGTTACGGGGACGTAAACACACCAACACCGGTTGCCAAGCAGTGATGGGACACACACATATACAATAGGAATCTTGCAGTTTCCTTCTACCAATTCCACTTACAAGGCTTTGGTCGGCCTAAGGCTCTAGTGGAAGACACTTGCCAAAGGTGGCCACACGGTGGGACTGAACCCAGAACCATCTGGTTGGGAAGCATGCTTCTTACCACACAGTCATCCCTCCGCCTATATACTTTCATTTATTCATTCTAATTGTAAATTAATATTTTAAATGCTTGCTTTTGAAGTTCTTCCACTTGCAATGCCTCCTTCCCCACCAACTTCATTAAAGAAATTCAGAGTTGACTGTTGGACTAATCATTAAGTTGTTTGTAACGCAGTGTCACTCTGTACTCAGGAGCTGGGCTGTGTCCGGTTACTTCGTATGGTTTGGGAGCATCAGCTCAGACTATTTCATCATGTTACATGATTTCCTGAGCTGGACTCCACATATCATGTTCTCTCCTCTGAGGATCCCGCTGTGATGATGCCTTTGTGTTGGTCAACCACATGACAAAAGTACCTTGTTGAAATGTGGATTGAGTGGGATTCTGTTCGATCGGTGCTTGACCAAATACCAACAAATGGCAATGGCAATGGTCTGCTGCAATGGCACATGACTCTAAATAAAAGAGTGGGTCAGACAATTTCATCTATGTACACACACACACACACACACAGACACACACACACAGACACACACACACACATTGTCATCATTTGTTTAATGTCCACTTTTCCAACATTTCATGCAACAGACGGAATTGCTCCAGGCAGATTTTCTATGTCCAGACACCCATCATTTTACTTGTTTCCAAATAAGATATCTTCCCCGTGGCCAGGAATGGAAGACTGGCAAACAGCATTGCTTGTATAATGGTGACACGCATTTTAGAACTATCATATGATGTCATGTCAAAGACATACATTACACACATGAGCACGTGCATACTTACATACAGGCACACACACACTTTCTCTATCTCTTTCTCACACACACAAGCGCCTTTCAGTTACTGTCAACAAAATCTGCTCCAAAGGCTTTGGTCTGCCCAGGGACCTAATAAAAGACAAGAAGAGTAAATTGCTTATGGCATCCTAGACCAGTACTCTGCGACCAGTGTGCCATGGAACACTGGTGTGCTGCAGTGTAACCAGAATATAATTTTTTTTCCTATACTTTTAGTTAGGTTTTTAGTTCAGGTGTGCCACCAAATTTTGTAAAGAATATAAGTGTACCACAAGTGAAAAAAGGCTGCAGAGCACTGTCCTAAACTCCCACAGAACTCTGAAAGGACGTCAGAATTCTTGGTCAAGTTTGATAGAGCCGATGAAAAGTAATGACATTTGGTGTTGTATACACACAACCGTTTCCAATGACTTACTGTTGTATATTGCCAGTTGTGTAGTTGTGACATGTAGTGGTATGTAATGACTAATGTATAGCAAATACACTGTTTTCTTATTTCTTTATTGCCCACAAGGGGCTAAACGTAGAGGGACAAACAAGGACAGACAAAGAGATTAAGTCGATTACATCGACCCCAGTGCGTAACTGGAACTTAATTTATCAACCACGAAAGGTTGAAAGGCAAAGTCGACCTCGGCAGAATTTGAACTCAGAATGTAGCGGCAGACGAAATACTACAAAGCATTTCGCCCGACGTGCTAATGCTTCTGCCAGCTCGCAGACTTATGTATAGCAAAGACATTGTATTCTTACCATTGTATAATCACTATTGTATACCAATGACAAGCAGTTGTATTGTACAATATTGTACAGTTACTTTTCTGTATAGTTACTTTCATAATACAGTGGTGCACGGTGTTGTATATAATTAGGACATATGTGGTGACTCCTAATATAGATAATAGATGTTGGTCTGTGACAAGATCATCATCATCATCATCGTTTAATGTCCGTTCTCCATGCTAGCATGGGTTGGACGGTTCGACTGGGGATCGGGGAAACCAGAAGGCTGCACCAGGCTCCAGGCAATGTTTCTACAGCTGGATGCCCTTCCTAATGCCAACCACTCCGTGAGTGTAGTGGGTGATTTTTACGTGCCACGCGAGGCTGGCAACGGCCACGGTCGGATTGGTGCATTTTAAGTGCCACCGGCACGGAAGCCAGTTGAGGCGGCACTGACATCGGCCACGATTCGGATGGTGCTTTATACGTGCCACCGGCACATATAATTTGTAAAGAAATTCGCATGAAAATATAACCAATTCAGGTGGAGAGTTGACACCATTCTATATTTCTACCTCACCTATAACAGCTAGCATTCCCCATGTTAAAAATGTGGTCGTTATTCTCTGACTGGTTTTGGTGTGAAATAGCATCACACTTTGGTAAGCTCATAGAATGGCGGTGATGTTTTTGGTAACGCGCCCCCCCCACATTTGTGTCATTTCATAAATTTAGTCTTTGGTTTCCAACGATATTGAGATGTACTTATTTTGTTTTTACACACGTAGTTTGTTGCTCTCTCTCACCCTCCCCTTCTCTCTCTCTCTCTCTCTTCATATATATATATATATATATATATATATATACATATATGGGCGCAGGAGTAGCTGTGTGGTAAGTAGCTTGCTTACCAACCACATGGTTCTGGGTTCAGTCCCACTGCGTGGCACCTTGGGCAAGTGTCTTCTGCTATAGCCTCAGGCTGACCAAAGACTTGTGCGTGGATTTGGTAGACGGAAACTGAAAGAATCCTGTCGTACCAGGTGGTGCTATTAAGTTAGACATGGCCTGGGCCAATAATGGCCGAAACCTATCAAAGTATCAAAGTATATATGTATATATGTGTGTGTTTTTGTGTCTGTGTCTGCCCCCCCCCCAACATTGCTTGACAACCAATGCTGGTGTGTTTACGTCCCCGTGACTTAGGAGTTCGGCAAAAAAGACCGATAGAATAAGTACTACGCTTACAAAGTATAAGTCCTGGGGTCGATTTGCTCGACTTAAAGATGGTGCTCCAGTATGACCACAGTCAAATGACTGAAACAAGTAAAAGAGTACAACATACATACACACATACATACATATGCTGACTTCGAAGTAATGGTTAGCTAATCCGTCATAAAATAGTCGTATGGTGGTTTAGCTGGCCGAATCTTCGAAGTTACTGTCAATACTCCCCTTGTTAAAGAAGGATAAATTTGTGCTCTACCAAAAGTATTAAGTAATCCTTTAGTTCAGCGTAAAATTTGATTTTATTACAACGTAAAAGCATTGACATATGCGTGTGTGTGTAGGTGGAGGAGAGAGAGGGATTTGCCTGGCGTTATTGATTGCACGTAATGGTAGGCAGCTTCAAGTAATTCTCAAAAAGGAAGTCCCAGTAATCCAAAATTTAAATATGACAAGAGTAATTTCCCTTGTTTTCCGGGGAAGTAATTCAGGTTTACTCGTTTTTGAAATTTCCTCAACGGCTTCTTTTTTAGAAGTACTTCAGCATATACCGCCACGTGTATGTGCGTGTGAGCCACCCCTCTTCCTGTCTGTCTGTCTGACTGTCTCTCTCTCCATACACACACACACATATGGCTGTGTATTGGTCGTGTGTAAGCAGGGGTAGGGTATTTTACCATCTTCAGTACCATACCGTGTTACTTGTCAGCAACAACATAGGGAAAGTTCAGCAATTACATGAAAATAATTAACTTAACTTCTAATAGGCAGTTGGTGTTATGTCCTGGTTGAAAAGTGGAACAGCTGTGAAGGTTTGAAAACTGGCAATGGTTTTGTTTTCAAGTCCTCAAACCTTAATAGTTTGGTAAAAGTAGCTGGCATGAATTTGTAACAGGATGAAGGTCTCAGGAACACTTGAGGGGTGTCGGTCTTATCCTGTTACATTCAATTGTGTCGAAAGGAAAACCAAAACTTCGACTATCTTCAACAGCAATAAATAATACTTTATTTCGTCTGGATTCGCAAATAAAATATATACACATACATTTTCTTCAGGGCGAACCAGTAGCCAAGTCCATAACACTATTCACAATTGTTAACTTGTGTGAGCCAAAATGCTGTCTCCGTTCCCACGTAGAAGGGGGCTTCTCTACGTGTTAGGTTTTCCCTTGAGAAAAGGTTGAGTCGTGTCCACTCGATAGGGCTGCAGCTACAAAAAAGACCGCTCTAGCAGGAAAACTTTCTGTTTGCAGTTCTCTGCGCATGCGCATGAAGGAACTTCCGGCGGTCTACTAGAAGTAATCCAACTCTGTGCATGCACGCTGAAAACTTCCAAAACAGCGTCACTACAAATTCTTTTGACAAAGACCCTTCACACAGAGAGATAGATAGAGAGACAGAGAGATGTGTGAAAGAACAGACTGATAAACGGTTGGATGAAGTTGACGCTTATAAGTAAAGGCAACCACTGGCTTCGGTTATTAAACAGAAACTACTTTGTGACATTCTCTTTGGAATTCCTTAAAAATTTATAATTCTATCTTCTACTAACATATCATCATCATCATCATCATCATTTTACTGTTCACTTTTCCTATGCTTGTATGGATTAGATGGAGTGTATTGAGGCAGATTTTCTATAGTTGGGTGCTTTTCCTGTTGCCAACCCTCTACTTGGTTCCAAGGGACTAATATTTCCTTATGGCTAGATATGTTTTCACAGGATATTGGAAATGAATGGCATCCATTTGCAACATTAAATGATATCAAGACAAGAAGACACAGACAGACTCACATACTCTATCTTTCTCTCTCTCTCTCTCTATCTATCTATCTCTCTGTCACACACACACTCATACATACATGGGTCACATTAAGTCAATATAAATATATGTGTGTATACACACATACATATACATGTATGTATGTTTGTATGTATATATGACTAGCCTCTTTAAGTTTCTGGTTACCAAATTCACTCACAAGGTTCTGACCAGCCTGGGGCCATAGTAGAAGAGACATACTGAACTGTGTGTGTAAAAAGTAAGCAGTGTTTTGAAACATGAAATTCATCGCAATATATTTCAACAATTCAGAAATTTTATTCATCAAAGTAAGAACCATTGCAATCAACACATTTTTTGCTGAGTTACAAGTTTGTTTATTCCGGTAACATACAAACCTGGAGTTCTGGAGGAGATGAACACTTTGTATGTACTTTCAGCATCGGTTTGATTTTTGAACTCCTTTTCTTGCAGGAAAATATCAAGATACTTGAAAGAGTGGTAGTCGGTATGAGAGAGGTCTGGTGAATAAGCTGGGTGGAGAAGAACTTCATAGCCAAGTTCCCTCAACTTCTGGAGCATCATTAATGAAGCGTGTGGTCGAGCATTGTCATGAAGAATGACTGGCCCTCTTCTGTTTACCAGTGTGGGACAGAGGAGTTGCAGTTTTTTGTTCATTTTGGCAATTCCATGGCAATGAGTTTGTGCAGTAATGGTTTTTTTCTAGGTTTTAAGAAGCTATAGTAGATGAATCCAGCAGTACACCACCAGACAGTCACCTTAACCTTCGTTTTGAAGAGCTTGGGTTTAGGGAAGGTTTCCGGTGCTTCATTTTGGTCCAACCACTGCGAAGAATATTTTATATTATTGTAAAGAATCCATTTTTCATCCCAAGTTACAATACGGTCAGGAAATGGATTGGTTTAGTTACAGAGAAGAAGCAATGAGCAAATTTCATATCTCTGTATTTTCTGATTTTCATTCAAATCGTGTGGTATCCATTTGTTGTGCATTTTTTGATTTTCCGATCACATGCAGATGGTTGCTGGCAGTTTTCTGGATAAATTGAAGTTCTTTTGCCAGTTCTCAAATGGTTTTACATCGATCTTTCTCAATGATGGTCTTTAATTGACCGTCATTGATGACAGATGGGTGTCCACTATGCTCACGATCTACAAGGCTCAGGTCTCCACTGTGATATCATTTAAACCATATTCGAGCTGACCACTCACTGGTCATTTCCTCACCAAATGTTTCATTGATATCATGAGCAGTTTCTACTGCTTTACATTCTTTTTTGAAGTTGAATAGCAAAATTGCTTGAATATCACACTTTGACAGTTCCATTTCAGATGATTGTAACAATGGTGGGAAAAACATCAATGTTAATTTATTGATGCATTCAGGCAAGTCTATGTCTGTATTATCAGACAATTCCAAAAAATTGTTTAAAAACAATTCAAGACGCTGCACATAACTGGTGCACATTCTTCATGGTTCAAAACATTGCTTACTTTTCACTCAACTTGATATATATATATATATATATATATATATATATATGTAAAATGAAAAAAAGGAAAATGCACAAACTTGACATAGTTTTAATATATCTATATATATAAAACTGTAGTTGTGTGAGTGTCTGTCCCCTTCGATTTAGATTCCTAACTACTCCCACATTTTGCGGTGCAGTTTAACCAAAACCGGGTATCTTATAGTCGTGATTCATATCGAGCCTGTCTTAGTATTAGCGCGCGTCTACGATGAGTCTACGATTTTAAAAATAATTTAACATCATTTTTTATTCCATTTTAATGCATAATTTTTCGTGTGTCGATGGCGGCGGAGTTGGCGTCCATGGTCACACCGGCACCTGTTTGCTTCTCCCCCTTCTTCCCTCTCTTGTGAAGCTGTGGGGAAGGGAGTGTAAGGAAATCAACGTCGTAAAGCGTTGTCAAGGAGACCAGCGTTCTTTTAGAACAACGACTTCATGGCTTGAAGCCACCAAAACAGAAATGGCTAAGAAAGCCCGAATTGGCATCTATAAGGGAAGTAACTCTCTAAAAATGCTTATATAGTTATTTCCCTTACAAACCCGAGCAACGCCGGGCGATACTGCTAGTATTTTAATATATTTTGTATTTCTCGACTGGTTTCGCTTTCAATAATCATGATATTGAAATTAAGAAAATATGAAATTATAATAGTTTCAATGCCATGGATTAGCAAAAGCAAAACTGGTTGACAAACACAATATGAAATATATTAAAAATACATTAAAAAATATATTGTTTTCTACTCTAGGCACAAGGCCTGAAATTTTGCAGGGAGGGGGGGGGCAGTCGATTAGATTGACCCTAGTATGCAACTGGTACTTAATTTATCAACCCCGAAAGGATGAAAGGCAAAATTGACCTCAGTGGAATTTGAACTCAGAACATAAAGACAGACAAAATACTGCTGAGGATTTTGCCTGGCATGCTAACATTTCTGCCAGTTGCCACCTTATAATATTTTTTTCTTTTCTACTCAAGGCACAAGGCCTAAAATTTTTGGAGAGGGGGCCAGTCAATTTGGTCGACCTCAGTACACAATTGGTACTTAATTTATCGGCCCTGATAGGATGAAAGACAAAGTCGACCTCTGTGGAATTTGAGCTCAGAATGTAAAGACAGACGAAAGACCATTAAGCATTTTGTCCGGCATGCTAATATTTCTACCTGTTCAGTGTCTTACATTTAAAAATACATTAAAACTATGTAAACTGTGTGTATTTTCCTTCTTTTATTTATATACTAGCAGTATCGCCCGGCGTTGCTCGGGTTTGTAAGGGAAATAACTATATAAGCATTTTTAGAGAGTTACTTCCCTTATATAAACCGAGCGAAAAATGCATTAAAAATGCAGAAAAATGATAGTAAATTTTTTTTTAAATCGTAGACTCATCGTAGATGCGCGCTAATACCCAGAAGACCTCGATATAAATCACGACTATAAGATACCCGCTTTTGGTTAAACTGCACCGCAAAATGTGGGAGTAGTTAGGAATCTAAATCGGAGTAGACAGACACACACACGACTTCAATTTTATATATAAAGATATATTTTTTGCATTACAACTCACCACATGGGATAATCGAAATTTCTCCCTTTGTGTTACTATATATATGTATCATCATCATCATCATCATCGTTTAACGCTCACTTTCCATGCTAGCATGGGCTGGACGATTTGACTGAGGTCTGGCGAACCAGATGGCTGCGCCAGGCTCCGATCTGATCTGGCATAGTTTCTACAGCTGGATGCCCTTCCTAACACCAACCACTCCGAGAGTGTAGTAGGCTCTTTTATGTGCCACCGGCATGAGGGCCAGTCAGGCGGTACTGGCAACGGTCATGCTCAAATGGTGCTTTTCATGTGCCACCTGCACAGGAGCCAGTCCAGTGGCACTTGCAATGACCTTACTTGAATGTATATAAGCGGAAAGTGTAACCTCTCAAAAGAGCTGTTCTTCACTCCTGCTCCAGAGCGACGGCTGCGGGGTCATTCTGAAAAGCTCTATCTGCGACGATTTCATCTCAATCGAAGGAGAGGGGCTTTCTACGTCCGGGTTGCGGATCCGTGGAATAAGCTGCCGGACGAGATGGTGAAGATGCCGACGACCGCTTGGTTCAAAGTCTCCCTTGACCACAAGTGGCCTGAACTCTTTACATGAACACCACCCTGTACATAAATCCATGTCCCTCTACATGGCCTTGCTTTTTGCTTTTTGAGCCAAAAAGTTAACTGACTAACTAACTATGTATGTATGTGTGTAAAATAATATACTTTATTCTACAGATGTATTACATGTCTGTACATTTGCGTCTTACATCTATTATTATCATCATCATCATCATTGAATGTCTGAAAAATGACCATTTAAATGATGGTGCTGTTAGATGTAAGAAGGAAATGTGCAGACACATAATGCTTCTGTAGGATAAAGGAGTCAATATGTTGAATAAAATTTATTTTCAATTTATTTAGACATGACACTCACTTCAGTATTTTGACAGACGTGGTCTTTGGCTTTGCAAAAGTGCTTTGTATTTAGAAAAAAAATACCTTTAGTGAAACTTTGAGGTCATCTTTTAAGTTTTATATATATATCTATATCTATATATATATATATTATATATATAAATATATATATATAAAATCAAAAATGAAAAAAATCAAAAATCAAAATTGATCAACATGAATGGAAATTGTCGCTGGGATATCAGTGCTGGTGGTACATAAGAGAACCATCCGAACGTGGCCGTTGCCAGTGCCGCCCTGACTGGCTTCCGTGCCGGTGGCACGTAAAAAGCACCATCCGATCGTGGCCGTTGCCAGCCTTGCCTGGGCTCCGTGCCGGTGGCACGTAAAAAGCACCATCCGACCGTGGCCGTTTGCCAGACTTGTCTGGCACCTGTGCAAATGGCACGTAAATAGCACCCACTACACTCATGGAGTGGTTGGTGTTAGGAAGGGCATCCATCCGTAGAAACATTGCCAGATCAGACTGGGCCTGGTGCAGCCTTCTGGCTTCACAAACCCCAGTTGCACCGTCCAACCCATGCCAGCATGGAAAGCGGAAGCTAAACGACGATGATGATGATGATATATATATACACTCACACACATATATATTATTAAAGGGGCTAGTCGCAATTCAAAACCAAATGGTACAAGTACAAGTACAGATGTCATTAAAAGTGACTAAGGGTGCAAGTAAGCACCAGCATTGCTAGAAATAAGTGTTAAAATAATTTTTAGCCACAGACGGAACATTCTCTGTTACAAAAGCACTTATCTATTGACTAACAAGGGCAAAAAGGCCCCTAAGCAAACAATTTCAGATCATATATATTTGTGTGTGTGTGTGTGTGACTGCACACATACAAAATGAGAACAAAACAAACACTTTAAGCCATTTTCCGAGACCCTCGCACTCTTACCGAAGGTTTCTGTGGCCTGGGTCTCTTTGGCTGGTAAGAAAGGCTAAGCTAATATGTCTGAAAGAGACAGCCAGATGTAGGGGCTGCCAAGAGAGTCAGGAATGTTACACTCAAAATCCTTGGTGGGGTTGCATTGCATTTATGGCTTTGATAGATGGTCATTGACCTCTGGCTTAGTTCATCTCCCCTTATAGATGGGCATCATTTAAATTAAATGACCATATTTCTTACACATAAAAACACTTACATGAATGCATGTACACAAACACACACCCACGCTATCCACTCCATCACCTCCAATACAAACCACACACACAATGTTAAATATGGAATAGCCTGATATAACTGAATAAATATATTGTAATCCATGTGTTGAGTAGTCTTTCTCTATTGTGTATATAAAAAAACTCTGTGTGTATGAGAGAGAGAGAGAGAGAGAGAGGGGGAGATTAGAAATCTTTGGGGAATATGAACAAAAAACAGGTGCGGTTCCTAGTCAAGTGAATACCAGCAAACTCCAATATGAGCCAATGAGGTAAGGTCTATATGGTTGTACAGCCTTCTGGAATTAGCACCAGAATATTCATCAAATCCTAGAAAAGGAAACATACATTGGTTAGAATAGTGTAAGGCATATTAAAACTGAAAACAAGACGGAATGGTCATGAAAGAAACATACGATTAAGGACCTACCCATGATCTGGAGTTTAAAGATCTACCCAATTAGGGTCTGATGATCTGGAGTTTAAATACCTACCCAATTAGGGTTTGATGATCCGGAGTTTAAAGACCTACTCAATTAGGGTCTGATGATCTGGAGTTTAAAGACCTACCCAATCAGGGTCTGATGATCTGGAGTTTAAAGACCTACTCAATTAGGGTCTGATGATCTGGAGTTTAAAGACCTACTCAATTAGGGTCTGATGATCTGGAGTTTAAAGAACTACCCAATCAGGGTCTGATGATCTGGAGTTTAAAGACCTGCCCAATTAGGGTCTGATGATCTGGAGTTTAAAGACCTGCCCAATTAGGGTCTGATGATCTGGAGTTTAAAGACCTACTCAATTAGGGTCTGATGATCTGGAGTTTAAAGACCTACTCAATTAGGGTCTGATGATCTGGAGTTTAAAGACCTACTCAATTAGGGTCTGATGATCTGGAGTTTAAAGACCTGCCCAATTAGGGTCTGATGATCTGGAGTTTAAAGACCTACTCAATTAGGGTCTGATGATCTGGAGTTTAAAGACCTACTCAATTAGGGTCTGATGATCTGGAGTTTAAAGACCTACTCAATTAGGGTCTGATGATCTGGAGTTTAAAGACCTACTCAATTAGGGTCTGATGATCTGGAGTTTAAAGACCTACTCAATTAGGGTCTGATGATCTGGAGTTTAAAGACCTACTCAATTAGGGTCTGATGATCTGGAGTTTAAAGACCTACTCAATTAGGGTCTGATGATCTGGAGTTTAAAGACCTGCCCAATTAGGGTCTGATGATCTGGAGTTTAAAGACCTACTCAATTAGGGTCTGATGATCTGGAGTTTAAAGACCTACTCAATTAGGGTCTGATGATCTGGAGTTTAAAGAGTTGCCCAATTAGGGTCTGATGATCTGGAGTTTAAAGACCTACTCAATTAGGGTCTGATGATCTGGAGTTTAAAGACCTGCCCAATTAGGGTCTGATGATCTGGAGTTTAAAGACCTACTCAATTAGGGTCTGATGATCTGGAGTTTAAAGACCTACTCAATTAGGGTCTGATGATCTGGAGTTTAAAGACCTACTCAATTAGGGTCTGATGATCTGGAGTTTAAAGAGTTGCCCAATTAGGGTCTGATGATCTGGAGTTTAAAGACCTACCCAATTAGGGTCTGATGATCTGGAGTTTAAAGACCTACCCATTAGGGTCTGATGATCTGGAGTTTAAAGACCTACTCAATTAGGGTCTGATGATCTGGAGTTAAAGACCTACTCAATTAGGGTCTGATGATCTGGAGTTTAAAGACCTGCCCAATTAGGGTCTGATGATCTGGAGTTTAAAGACCTACTCAATTAGGGTCTGATGATCTGGAGTTTAAAGACCTACTCAATTAGGGTCTGATGATCTGGAGTTTAAAGAGTTGCCCAATTAGGGTCTGATGATCTGGAGTTTAAAGACCTACTCAATTAGGGTCTGATGATCTGGAGTTTAAAGACCTGCCCAATTAGGGTCTGATGATCTGGAGTTTAAAGACCTACTCAATTAGGGTCTGATGATCTGGAGTTTAAAGAGTTGCCCAATTAGGGTCTGATGATCTGGAGTTTAAAGACCTACCCAATTAGGGTCTGATGATCTGGAGTTTAAAGACCTACTCAATTAGGGTCTGATGATCTGGAGTTTAAAGACCTACTCAATTAGGGTCTGATGATCTGGAGTTTAAAGACCTACTCAATTAGGGTCTGATGATCTGGAGTTTAAAGACCTGCCCAATTAGGGTCTGATGATCTGGAGTTTAAAGACCTACTCAATTAGGGTCTGATGATCTGGAGTTTAAAGACCTACTCAATTAGGGTCTGATGATCTGGAGTTTAAAGACCTGCCCAATTAGGGTCTGATGATCTGGAGTTTAAAGACCTACTCAATTAGGGTCTGATGATCTGGAGTTTAAAGACCTACTCAATTAGGGTCTGATGATCTGGAGTTTAAAGACCTACTAAATTAGGGTCTGATGATCTGGAGTTTAAAGACCTGCCCAATTAGGGTTGATGATCTGGAGTTTAAAGACCTACTCAATTAGGGTCTGATGATCTGGGTTTAAAGACCTACCCATTAGGGTCTGATGATCTGGAGTTTAAAGACCTACTCAATTAGGGTCTGATGATCTGGAGTTTAAAGACCTACTCAATTAGGGTCTGATGATCTGGAGTTTAAAGACCTACTCAATTAGGGTCTGATGATCTGGAGTTTAAAGACCTGCCCAATTAGGGTCTGATGATCTGGAGTTTAAAGACCTACTCAATTAGGGTCTGATGATCTGGAGTTTAAAGACCTGCCCAATTAGGGTCTGATGATCTGGAGTTTAAAGACCTACTCAATTAGGGTCTGATGATCTGGAGTTTAAAGACCTACTCAATTAGGGTCTGATGATCTGGAGTTTAAAGACCTACTCAATTAGGGTCTGATGATCTGGAGTTTAAAGACCTGCCCATTAGGGTCTGATGATCTGGAGTTTAAAGACCTACTCAATTAGGTCTGATGATCTGGAGTTTAAAGACCTGCCCAATTAGGGTCTGATGATCTGAAGTTTAAAGACCTACTCAATTAGGGTCTGATGATCTGGAGTTTAAAGAACTACTCAATTAGGGTCTGATGATCTGGAGTTTAAAGACGTACTCAATTAGGGTCTGATGATCTGGAGTTTAAAGACCTACTCAATTAGGGTCTGATGATCTGGAGTTTAAAGACCTACTCAATTAGGGTCTGATGATCTGGAGTTTAAAGACCTGCCCAATTAGGGTCTGATGATCTGGAGTTTAAAGACCTACTCAATTAGGGTCTGATGATCTGGAGTTTAAAGACCTACTCAATTAGGGTCTGATGATCTGGAGTTTAAAGACCTACCCAATTAGGGTCTGATGATCTGGAGTTTAAAGACCTACCCAATTAGGGTCTGATGATCTGGAGTTTAAAGACCTACCCAATTAGGGTCTGATGATCTGGAGTTTAAAGACCTACCCAATTAGGGTCTGATGATCTGGAGTTAAATAACAGCAAGAGTTATAACAATTTTTGTGTATTAATAAACCATTTTTCTATTTGAATTACATTTTCATCTGTATCTCAGTGATAAAAACGACATGCCATGTCCCTCAATGGTGTAAGTGGTGACTAAAAAAGGGATGATGCCAAGTAAGGCCTCTATCAGTAAAGTAATACCTCAGAATAAACTTTGGAAAGGCTGATGTACAGTATTAATTAGTTCATCAGTTTAAATGATTTTTCATCTCATGACCATTATTATTTCAGGTGATGACCCCATAACTATATCTTCATCTGGTACAGATGAATCAGCAGATGAAGGTGGAAATAACTGTAAGTACTTTTTTTTTCCCTTTCCTTTAATCTTTTCCTTCCTGTACTTCTAATGAAACACACTAATTATGTGTTTTAATTAACTTTGGAAATAATCAAGAATTCACAAAGGCATAGTAAAATAAACTAACTTTGTGATCTTTTCTATTATTTCTGTTATGGCCGACGTATGTAAAGCTTTGACTATGGAACAAAATCAATGACAATCTACGATGCACACCACATATTATTTGTAATACAATTAACTATTAAACAATGGAATGAAATCAGAGACATTAACTATTATGTTCACTAAACTTATATCATCATCATCATCGTTTTACGTCCGTTTTTCGTGCTAGCATGGGTTGGACGGTTTGACCGGGGTCTGGGAAGCCAGGAGGCTCCACCAGGCTCCAGTCTGATCTGGTAGTGTTTCTACAGCTGGATGCCCTTCCTAACGCCAACCACTCCGTGAGTGTAGTGGGTGCTTTTTACGTGCCACCTGCACAGGTGCCAGGGGAGGCTGCCAGCGGCCATGTTCGGATGGTGCTTTTTATGTGCCACCGGCACAGGTGCCAGGGGAGGCTGGCAGCGGCCACAATCGGTTGATGCTTTGTACATGCCACCGGCACAGAAGCCAGTCAAGGCAGCGCTGGCATCAGCCACGTTCGGATGATGCTTTTTACGTGCCACCGGCACAGGTATCACAACTACCATTTCCATTTGATATTTATTTCGATGTTCATGTACTTGACTCAATAGGTCTCCTATTTGTAGTATTTGTCAGGCAGCTGACTGATATATTAAATTAATTACTGGTATATTTTGCTGAGGGGACAGCAAATGTATTCTGTCCACTGAGATTGTAGGTTCAAGTCCAGCCATACTCTTTTTCTGTTTTGCTATGAAAAAAAAACATGAAAATGTATTCCAGTCCACTGAGATTTGTTGATGCATTCATTACCGTTATTGTTGTACTGTAGCAGAATAACATTTTTGTTAAGCTGTCTTTGGTTCGAGTGGTTGGAATGAGTGAGATGCTCCCTTCATGTTGCACGGTACTTAGTTTCATGGGCGAGCTGGCAGAAACGTTAGCGCGCCGGGAGAAATGCCTGCCGCTACGTTCTGAGTTCAAATTCCGCCGAGGTCGACTTTGCCTTTCATCCTTTCAGGGTCGATTAATTAAGTACCAGTTACGCCCTGGGGTCGATGTAATCGACTTAATCCGTTTGTCTGTCCTTGTTTGTCCTCTCTGTGTTTAGCCCCTTGTGGGTAGTAAAGAAATAGGTATTTCGTCTGCCACTACGTTCTGAGTTCAAATTCCGCCGAGGTCGACTTTGCCTTTCATCCTTTCAGGGTTGTTAAATTAAGTACCAGTTATGCACTGGAGGTCGATGTAATCGACTTAATCTGTTTGTCTGTCCTTGTTTGTCCTCTCTATGTTTAGTCCCTTGTTGGTAGTAAAGAAATAGGTATTTAGTTTCATCGCATTTGAAGCTCAAATTCCTCTAAACCTTAGTTTTCCTCTTCATCTTTTCAGTATTGACAAAATATGTATCTATTATATATTGATTTTGATGATGGGAACCTGTGGAAGAGGTAGACCCACTTGTCCCTCTGCCGGTAAAATGCAGTCCTTTGTTGTGTCAAATATTCGTATACATACATTTGCTACTATTTCTTCAATATGTAGTTCTTGTAGTTTCAATATGTAGTTCTTGTAGTTTCAATATGTAGTTCTTGTAGTTTCAATATGTAGTTCTTAACCACTACGCCATATGCCCACAGGCATATGGCGTAATGGTTAAGAGCACAGGCTACTAACCTCAAGATTCCGAGTTCGATTCCAAGCATTGACATGAACAATAATTATAATTATAATAATAATAGTAATAATAATAATAACATCGCAGGATACCTTAGGAATGAGAACCCAGGTTTGAAATTTCCCCCAAGACACCTAAAGAAGGCTGGAGGGTATATCAGCTGAAACGTGTTAACAACAAACAAGATGAGGACAAAGATCCTTTGAATGTAAATAATGTAAATTATGTATGTATTTCTTGTGCCTGTCGTTATTTGGATGGTATACGCCCAAACCAGCGGGATCATTAGCACCCCAGACAAAAATGAATAGCAGTTGTTCGTCTGTCTTTATGTTCTGAGTTCAAATTCTGCAGAAGTGACTTTGCTTTCCATGTTTCTGGGATCAGTAAAATAAATGTCAGTGAAGCAGTAGGGTCAGTGTAATCAGCTGGCCCCTTCCCACAAAATTTGAGGGCTATAGAAAGGGTTATTTGGAAGGTGTCATTGCGTAGTCACCTAAACACAGAGCATTAACAAGGTGAAATATATATTTCTTTACTACCCACGAGGGGCTAAACACAGAAGGGACAAACAAGGACAGACAAACGGATTAAGTCAATTATATCAACCCCAGTGTGTAACTGGTACTTATTTAATCGACCCCAAAAGGATGAACGGCAAAGTCGACATCGGCGGAATTTGAACTCAGAACGTAACCGCAGACGAAATACCTATTTCTTTACTACCCACAATGGGCTAAACACAGAAGAGACAAACAAGGACAGACAAACGGATTAAGTCAATTATATCGAACCCAGTGCGTAACTGGTACTTATTTAATTGACCCTGAAAGGATGAAAGTCAAAGTCGACCTCGGCGGAATTTGAACTCAGAATGTGGCGGCAGACGAAATACTGCTAAGCATTTCACCTGTTGTGCTAACGATTCTGCCAACTTGCCACCTATCAAGGTGAAATATAATGATGCACTGAAGAGGAAGATGATAATCAGAAATATTGAATTATTACCTTTAGCTATCTTCTACTATGTCTAAATTTCCCCCCCACACGCAGCACATACTTCTGTGCAGTTGCGTTACGTGTCAGCATCAGTATCAGCAGTCATCCCTCCTGTGTGTCCACTTCAGTGACTTCCATTTCCATAGTATTATTTGAGATCTTTATTTATTTTCCTTTTTTTCTTTTTGTGTGTTTTTTTTAAGTGTTAGACATGTTTTGGCTGAGTAAGTTGACGTTTCCCATTCTCAATTGCTTTAGTTTCCAAAATATGACTCGGTAACTCTCGACACCAGAATATACTTTGCTGAAATTGATAAACTGCCAGTGGTGGCCTGTTTCAGTAAAAATTGAATTGGAAATAAAAACTCGTGTGATAGGTATTGTTGTCGGAATTCTTGTAGAATATAGTACAGACTTTGTACGTGTTTAAAGTGATGTATAGTTTTGGGGAACAAACAGGAGAGATAGAATTCAACGCGAATTTTTTTTTTTTTTTTTTTCATAATTTGGCAGAAAAGTTACGAAAGTGACTCAAGGGCCAAAATGTTCATGCATGGCACTTATCATGTCTCTTTGATAAGTGCCATGTGCCAAACTCTTGGCCCTTCTGTCACTTTTGGAACATCACTTCTGATTAAGCACACACACATGCACAGATATATATATATGTGTGTGTATTGATACATGTATATGTGTGTGTGTGAATATATATATATATATATATATATATATATATATATATATATATATATATCGATATATGCCTTTCTATCTATCTATCTGTCTGTCTAGATAAACAGATATAGATATATATATGTAATGATACATACATGAATGTGTATATAGATATGTACATCAATGTATATAAATGTACATGAATGTATATGTGCATATGTATATATAATATGTGTGTATATATAAATGTATATGTATGTATAAATATACATACACATATAACATATATATATATAATATGTGTGTGTGTGTGTGTGTGTACATCATCATCATCGTTTAGCGTCCGTTTTCCATGCTAGCATGGAAAAAGGACGCTAAACGATAATGATGATGTACACACACACACACACACACACACACACACAACACACATATATATATATATATATATATATATGTATATATGTGTATGTATATTTATACATTTATTTATATACAGCTTATATATGCATGTTTGTGCATATTAATAAATACTGATACAAATACACATGCACACACACTTCTGTCTTCTATGCTAATTATGTGTGTATGTTTTGTATCAACCATGATAAAAAAAAGTACGAGAAGTGTTCAGTGTAGAATAACTTTAGTATACTTATAGTCATTCACACAACGGAGTGTGCCGTTACTTAAGTCTCACCTATACATGCGTCACAAAGAAACAGAAAAGCTCCCTTAACTATGCATTTACAAAACAATGTTAGTTGAGAGAAAGCATGTTGTTATTTGTGTTGCAAGGCTTGCAACGATGCGTGCACATGTGTGTGCAATGACTGACCTTGGTGTTAATTAAATAACGAGATTTCCCAGCAGATATAATATGCACCGTTCTCACGCTAACACTAGGGGATGGTGGGACGGTGCTGACATGTGTGCATTTGTGAGTGTATGAAAATGTGTGTCTGTGTCAGTGTGTAATATGTGAGTGAGACTCTGTGTGTGTGTGTGTGTGTTAAACGATGATGATGATGTGTGTGTGTACAGATATATATATACACATACATATATGTATATATATATATTCATACACACACACATATATATATATATATATATATACATATATATATGTATATATATACACATACATATATGTATATATATATATATATATATAATATATTTATACACACACACACACATATAATATACTTATATGTATGTATATATATGTATGTATATATATGTATATATATGTATATATATCTATATATATATATGCATATATATATATATATATACAACTATATATACATATATATATATACATATATATATATATACATAAATATACATATATATATATATACACACACATATATACACACACACACACACATATATATATATATATATATATATATATATATACATTCACACACAGACACAGATACACACACACATGTATATATATATATGTGTGTATGTATATCAGGCTGGTATAATTTCCATGAAGTTATCGCACGATAGAATTAAAATCGTCTCAGAAAGTGAATGCAGTTCTAGAAAGCAAACTGAAGAGAAGAAACAAGCAATACAGGGCACCAGCTTTCTT